>NC_069368.1:21502678-21803214 GCF_021730395.1 Mercenaria mercenaria | reverse complement strand
AAAAACAGGGGCACGCAATTTAACGGTTTTGTATTAGTTTTGTTCGTAATTTACAAAAAAAACCCCAAAGTAGGGGCCCCCGGGGAAACCCAACGTTAAGGGCGCGATTTTTAGTCCCCTTCTTTTCCAACCGCCGTGAATTTTAAACCTTAAATTGGGGGTTTTAGAAAGTTTTTTTTGTGGGGGAAGCCCTCCCAGCTGGGTTTTGGAAAGGGCCCGTTGTTTTCCCTCCGTTGCCCCAAACATTTCCTTGAATTTAAAAGTTGAGGCCTTGGAAGGGGGACTTGGGGGCTTTCCCCCACCATTAAAAGCTGGAAAATGCCATTTGACCGGGAAAAAATTTCGGGGGAGGGGTTTAAAACCCACAAAAAACAAATGAAAACCCCTTGTATAAAAAAACTGACAAGCACTTGGTCCCTTTCTTTTACAGGGAAACAAAAAAAAGCCCCAGTCTGTGATATTTAAAATCGCAGTAAACCCAAAAAATAGCCCGATGACTTTAGCATGTGCATTCCCTTTGGGCCCTTTGGGAAGTTTTTGCAAACGCTTAATGCCCAAAAAAACACTTCAATAAAGCGGAAAAAAAGCGAAATTGTACCCCAGTAACGTTTATGGGCCCCCGAGCCCTCCTTTCTTAAATTGTTTTTTCTGTTACCAAGGGTTTAAAAAACCAGAACCCGTCCCAAATTTTTTAAAAGAGTCTTTCCCTTTTCCCCCAAACTGTAAACAACTCCTTTGACTGCTTTGTGTTTTAAAACCCTTTTCTTTATGAAAAACATGATGAAAATAACCCTTTTAAAAAAGGTTCCCGTATAAATGACGACTTTAAAAACCCAACCACGACCTAGTGACCTACTTTTTTTTCCCCAAAAAACTTCAGAAAACTTTTTTATAATACAGGTTAAAATACAGCTATACTACAATTTTTTAGGTTGGGCAATTTTGGCCCTTCCAGGAAAAAAAAAGTTTTTACAAATTTATCTCAAACTTATTCAGTAAATCTCTTTTCAGCAAGTTTTAAAGAATTTTAGAAAAATAACTGTTTACACTTAGAAAAAAAATGTGAAATTTAAATTTTAAAATAAATTCATTTTATTTATGTACAATTACTACAATTTAAATTTAATAAAATGTCAAGACATTTAAAAACATTGTCTCGGGTTTTTATAAAGTCACTGTCAATTTAAAAATAAAATTTTGTAAAACTCCTATTTTCATGCAAAAAATATATAATTAAACCCCTTGGGAAAAAAAAAAAGAATAAAGTAAATTTTTTGTGGCCCCTTTAAAGGAAACTTTAAAGGGAAACCCTTTTTTCGTCCACAACAATTTTTCCCCATTTCGCAGTAAAAAGTCTTTTAAAAAAATATAAAAAAAAACTGACATTCAAACAAACAAAAATAATGATGGAAATTCTAGTAAAGTATTTGTTTTTGGGAACATTTGTTGAATGCCTTTTAATTGAATGGGCTTGGCACCTATTGGCTAAAAATAAATTAAACATTATTTCACGAACAAACATTAATTTTCTTTTTTTTTTAATTTTTGGTTAGAGGCGAAAATTTTTATTTTTGTTTTTTCCCTGGCAACCCGACAAGGAAAAAAAAAAAACTAAAAAACGTAAAAGTTATACCCTACACTTGGTTTTACCAAAAAAAACCAGGTCATGTAAGGGGGTTTTATTAAACCCACAATTGAGTATTTCTCAAAACCCCAAAAAGCACAAATTTGGTAAGGGGTTCCAAAGTTATTAAAGTGCAATAGGGGGTTTTTTTATTAAAACGTTTATTTTTAAAAATGAAATGGCCCGGAAAAATTTTTTCGATAAATTTAACCTTTTATCTAGATATTTTGCGTTATTAGTAAAGTTTGAGCATTTCAAATTGTATTGGGCCGTTTTTAAAAAACCCAAAAAAAACAAAAAATTTTTCACTTTTTACAGAAAATCTAGTTCCGACAAAAAACAACAATTTGTGTCCACGTAATACTAAACGCCGGATGATTCAAAATACCTGTAACTCGATTTTACCTACGGGCTTCTTTCTTTCGATAAGGTCTATAAACACCTTATAGACCACTTAATTAAGAGTTTATCATAGACCTATCCTACTTCTACTGTTCACACGATTTTTTTACGACAAAAAATCCCATGTGTCTGTAGTGGGATTCGAACCCGGGTGCTCAGGTGCTAGTCCAATGCTCTGACCACTGAGCCAAATAGTCGACAAACTTTTACATTTCTCAGAGATTAAATCTAAACTTACAGGTTGTGCGTAAACGACCGTAACAATGCAGTAGAACCATGAGAAAGTCGTGCATGTCATTTATTGTGCGCACGTGATTGACTCCGTAACACTCCGGGAGAACTACGTTCCAACGTAAGCCAAGTCTCAACGATGTCGTGTTGCAACATACCACCGACAGACGAAACGGTATTACCGAGTCGCTCCATATATCTAAAACATGACAACAATATCTTATTTTCAACAAAAAGTTACAAACGGCATGGTAAGGAAATCTTTCTTGTCTTTCTTGAAATCTTTTCATGGTCTGTCTAGGTGAAATATAAATCAAGCACGGATATACTATGAAAGTAAAGTTTAACAAGAAAGATTTCTTTACCATGCCGTTTGTAACTTTTTGTTGAAAATTAGATATTGTTGTCATGTTCTAGATATATGGAGCGACACGGTAACATAATTGTTGAGATACCGTTTCGTGTGTCGGTGATATTTTGCAGGGACCATAACTCCAGAAACATTGATCGGACACGTACGTTCAAGAAATGTACATAGGTCCATTCCATGTTGATCATGTATACCAAGTTTCATTTCAGGAGGAGTGGTATATATTATTTCTTTATGTAATTGTCCAAAAAAAGGCCTTAACACTAGGAAATCAAAACATTTTTGAAATAAAGTTCCAAAAAGTATGCACATTCCCACTTCGTATTGAATATTTACACCAAGTTTAATTTCAGTTGAATGGAAATAGTAGGGAAGTTGAGTACACAATGTTCTAACACAGTTTTTTTTTTCAAATTTCAATTAAAGGCCATACTAATAACTCATAGACTGATGATCGGAAATGAAAGTCTCGACAATATGTGCATGTCCACGTCATGTTGATGGTGTGTTAGGTTTGATGGAAACTGTAGGAAAAACTGAGTACACAATTTTCTTATGTAGTTGTAATAGTTCAAAGTCGAAAAAGGGCCATAAATTCCAGAAAATTATTCGGACTTGAAAGTCTGGATAATACACCAATGTCCATTTTATATTGATGATGTATACCAATAAAATTTCATTTCAGTTGTGAAAAAGTGTGACAGAGGGACAGGTGGATAGTTCAAACATTATATGTCTCCCAGCTCTCCGACAGAGATCCGATTTCTCAAAGTAACGATTAGACACTGTGTATGAGGAGTTGTGTCCTATTAGAAACGTTGTTAACCTTTAGCCTGCTGGTGGCAAGTTATTTTGCCTTTGCGACCAGTGCAGACCAAGATAAGCCTGCACATCCGTGCAGTCTGATCATGGTCTGCACTGTTCGCTATTCAGTCAGTAAATTTGAGTGAACACCCCCTGGAATGATAAATGGTATTGCCCAAATTGAATGATGGACCAGTCCATTTTAGAAATTCAGAAGGCTAAAGATTAAAGGACTTCCATCTGCTTTCGTCAGAGTGCGTCGTTGTCAATTCCTATAACTTATCACCAACCATCCTAAAATATGAACTTGCACATTAATTTATCTTGCATACAGGTGAAAGGTAACTTAATTAAATTCATAGGACCGTTTATATTTGCTCATATATACAAACCATTTGGGACAACCTGCCACGTGGATAGGTCGATATAAACATGTTCATTATTTAATATGTTTGAACAAATTACATATATAAAGATATTTACAGTCAAATACCGTTACCTCGATATTCAAGGGACTGCAAAAATTGCATCGGCGTATCCGAAGTTCGACGTAATGATATAGTCTATCTAGGACTACAGTTTCTATCTGTATAGGACGTCAGTATTGTCATTACATCTCATGCTTCTTTTAGATGGTTTTTGAAAGGGGAAAGAAATAATATAAAACGTAAATACGATATTACTTTTATTGACAAATAAAACACCGTAATTCAAAAGTACATAAATACTACTTTGAATGTTTACCGGGCCCTTCCCCATGAACAGCATGCTCGGTAGAGTTGCTAGGTATCCCACCGGGTTGGATACCGGGTCCTTCCCTAAACGAGTTTGAATGCAGCGGTAATAATCCTGGTTGAGTAGTCGTCGTGCACCGTAAATACGCATATTGTTACTCAATCAAAAATGGCAGATGTTTTACTACTCCGTAAAATAGAAAAAAAAATTCGTGCAAATTAAGTCGGACAACAATAGATTGATGTTCACACCTTGGTAATAACATCGATATTTTTTTCGACGAAACCAGGTGTAAAAACAGTACAGGTAAGTTGACGGGACTGAAAAATCACATCGAACTAAACAAAATACCGTACTAATAATATCAGATAATGATAAATAATGCCACTAAAATATACAGAGAAAAGTCGGGACCGACCAATACACATCGTGCTAACCGAGTATCGAGGTAACGGTATTTGACTGTATATCTTATTTACTGACAGGTCATTGCTTAAACGACAAATGTATTCACTAGCACCAGCTATGAAATAGTTATTGTGTGTATATTTACCTAGTCAACTGACATTTTTTCCTAATTGAACAGTACATTCTTTTTTTGTCGTCTGCTTCGTCTGGAGTAATATCATTAATATATGAGGTAAGACGTTTTGTTTTATGCAATTTAACTGACTTTCTCGTGTAAGTAGATTTTTACTTTTAGCGCAATTAAGAATTTTCTAATTTTTGTCCCAGACGTAAATTCATAAGTTTAAAAACTATTACATTTGAAAGTACGGGTAATGTATGGAAGCCGTCAGACTTCTACCTTCAATACTCCAGACATTTAACATCAATATCTTTCATCTTCATTTACTTGTAACTTTTAACTGCCATTTTTATTACTTGTAAAAAACGCTTGCTTTGGTAGATCCATTCAATTTCTGCTGATATTCAGATGGCATCTAAACGGAACAAGATCTTGCTTGGAGCAGCTAGCACTGTTGGAGCTGGAATTGTATCATGGCGAGCGTTTTTCCCGTGGATAAGCTACGATCTGACTTTGAGGAAACATGGAGGAAAGTTTCGCAAAGTGGCTCAGAAAGATATTGAAGAAGGGCGCTGTCTTATAAATATGTTTGAAGAAGCAGTTGCAAAGTACCCTAAGAAGCCATTTGTAATCTTCGAGGACAGAGTGTATAGTTATGAGTTTATGAATGACCAGGCAAACAGAGTGGCAAATATAGCGGCAAAATGGGGGCTGAAACTTGGGGAATGTGTTGCTATAATGATAGAAAATGAACCGTCTTTCATCTGGACATTTCTTGGTAAGTGCTTTACAATATTTAGACAGAAAAAAGCTAAGGAAGAACCGAATAAATTAATTCACTTTTCGTTTAGGTTTCAACAAACGTCTTGGTGATTTGTTTCAAACATTTAGATTTCTGACAATAATGGTAGGAACGAATTTCGTCTTAAGTGTTAAAATAACCTGATTATTAAAAATTTGAATTTGAATTTTGTACCTAACCCTAGTGAATTGTAGCTGTTACACGTGACTGTATTTCAGGTGTACAGAAACTGGTTATAACTGTTGCACGTGACTGTATTTCAGGTGTAAAGAAACTGGTTATAACTGTTGCACGTGACTGTATTTCAGGTGTACAGAAACTGGTTATAACTGTTGCACGTGACTGTATTTCAGGTGTACAGAAACTGGTTATGACTGTTGCACGTGACTGTATTTCAGGTGTACAGAAACTGGTTATAACTATTGCACGTGACTGTATTTCAGGTTTACAGAAACTGGGTATAGCTGTGGAACGTGACTGTTTTTAAGATTTACAGAAACTGAATATATTTGTTGCACGCTACTGTATTTTAGGTTTACAGAATCTGGATATAGCTGTTGCACGTGACCGTATTACAGGTTTACAGAAACTATGTATAGCTGTGGGACGTGACAGTATTTCAGGTTTACAGAAACTGGGTATAGCTCTTGCACGTGACCGTATTAGAAGTTTACAGAAACTATGTATAACCGTGGGACGTGACTGTATTTCAGGTTTACAGAAACTGGGTATAGCTGTTGCACGTGACCATATTTCGGTTTACAGAAACTGGGTATAGCTGTTGCACTTGACCGTATTTCAGGTTTACAGAAGCTGAGTATAGCTGTTGCAAGTGACTGTATTTCAGGTTTATAGAAACTAAGTATGGCTGTGGCACGTGACTGTATGGTATGGCTGTGGCACGTGACTGTATTTCAGGTTTACAGAAACTGGGTATAACTGTGGCACGTGACTGTATTTCAGGTTTACAGAAACTGGGTATAGCTGTGGCACTTGACAGTATTTCAGGTTTACAGATACTGGATATAGCTGTGGCACATGACTGTCATGATTTCAGGTTTACGGAAAGTACGTATAGCTTAGGCACGTGATTGTATTTCAGGTCTACAGAAACTTGGTATAGCTGTTGCATTCATTAACTACAATATTAACGGTCAGCCATTGGTACATACAATACGGGCATGTGAGGCGAAGGTTCTGATCGTTGGCTCTGGTAATATCCTGCTTCAAGTTTTCAGTACATTTTGATGGCTTTTAAAATTTGGAATATAACGTTCTAAATTCTTCTCAGGTGTTGTGTTACTTCCAGCCAAGTGAATTTTTTATTTTATGTTTTATACTGAACAATTTATTCTTATTTTTTCAAAGAAGGTAGTAGAATATTTCTGTCAATGTTCTTGTGTTTCGAAATAAGAAATTTGCCTTTATATAGCATATACTCTTATTCCCTATGGTTAATTTCCCGGAAGACATCAAACATTTTAACCTTTATCCTGCTAAACTTCTAAAATGGACTGGTCTATCACCAAATTTGGGAAGTACCATTTGTTACTTAAAGGCTTGTTCACTGAAAATTTCCTGACTGAATAGCGAACTGTGCAGACCATGATCAGCCTGCACGGTTGTGCAATCTGATCTTGGTCTGCACTGGTTGAAAAGACAGACACTTGCCAGCAGCAGGCTAAATGTTAAAGCATACTTAGACCTACAGTGTTTTTACAATGTTTTAAGTTTTACAGAGACTTTCTCATTGTTTCCTTGTTGTTATTTTCAATCTTACAGTTATTTGAAAACTACCGTGTTTGTTTTAATACTTTCAACACGGGTAGGCCTACTACCGGGGGAAAATGTGCAACACACAGCTATTAGAAACACAATGAAATTAATTTTTGAAAGTTTTGAAAGGAGTTTGATTAATTTTACACAATTTATCTTCAGTATGAAACAAAGCATATATTTCCAATCATAACAACATTCCACAGGAAGTCTTTTCCTATATGTTCTTAACAAAATTATGCTGCCTTAAACAATTAAACATATATGTGTTTATACATTTATCAAAGTTTTGTTTTAATCGTTTAGTTATTTATAAAGCCTTTTACTGATATATTTATTTATTTCATAGCTGATCAGCTAGTGCACTCAGTAGAGGAAGTGAGACAGGATATTGGAGAGGTAGCCGTGTTTGTCCAAGGCCGGAACCGTGGTACCGGCTATGAATCCTGGGATAGTTTAATGCTCGCTACGCTTCCGGTACCCGTGTGTCCTAGTGTGAGACAAGGAATGGGATTCAATACGCCATGTTGTTAATATTACTTCGGGAACCACAGGTATGTTGCTCACGAGAATTATGTGCTATTTTGTATTTATAAATATTTCCAACGTCAGTAGACTCTATACCGATTATTTAACATAGCTAATTTTACTCTTCACCCTGTTTAAGTTCAGGTTTTAAGTAACTACTAATATGTACACAAACCATTTAATGAACAATCGCTTGTAAGAAGTGAATGATAACTTGACTAAACTGTGTATGGGCCCTAATGTGTGAATTCTTCGGAAGACTGTTTAGTGAGAGGACAGTGCAAGATACAGAAGACGCTCCGATTCAAGAAGCCTCACACACAAGACCCTTATTCCAATTTTAGTTGGAGGAGCTTGGACTCGAACTCACGACACCTTGTGTCGTAGTCAGTGTTACCAAGTCCGCTCTGAAACTAAACTGTAAAAGAAACAAGTGGCATAATTAAGGTC
Source organism: Mercenaria mercenaria (assembly GCF_021730395.1). Lineage (NCBI taxonomy): Eukaryota > Metazoa > Mollusca > Bivalvia > Venerida > Veneridae > Mercenaria > Mercenaria mercenaria. Next base: position 21,794,963 of record NC_069368.1, on the reverse strand, counting down.
CATTTCCTTCATTCGTTTTTATCACACATTTTCCCTCGTTGTAGCACTGTATTAATATCCACGTGTGACAAATCAGATTTTTTACTTTACTTCTTTTCCATATAATTGATATCCGTAAAATATATGTAAAGCATGCATTCACTAGGTTTACCAAAGCCTGCAATCATCACACAAGCCAAGGCTATTGGAATTGGCAAGTTCTTCCAATACTTTGATTTTGGACCAACAGACGTCGTGTATACAAGTACACCTTTATATCACAGCGTGGCGGGGGGACTCGGGCTCATAAACACATTAGATCAGGGTAAGAATTACAGTCTTATCGTCAGGCTATTGCCTGTAGGGACACGAAATAATCGTTTAAAACTTGAAAATAAAACTTGATCGATGTATTTTTGCACTGTCAAACTGCTACAGTAATATTTTGAACTAGAGTTGTCAGGGACTTATCCAGATCAGACAGAATTGAATGTATATCTTTTTTGTTGTGTTTAACGTCACACCGACACAATTATATGTCATATGGCGAATTTCCAGCTTTTGATGGTGGAGGAAGACCCCAGGTGCACCTCCAGGCATTGTGTTTAAGCTCGGGCGAGCACCTGGATAAAACCACCGACCTTCTCTAAGATAACTGGATGGAGTATCTTTACAGACAGTACTCTGTATTTACTCTGTATTTCCAAGTATTTATATACATGTAGTGTATCCACGTATGTAAAGTGTTTCCAGGTGTTTACAATATTTCTAAGTATTTACACAATCCTTGCAAAATTTCTGTTCATTTGAAGTTTATTATACTTTTTAGGAGTTGGATTCTCTACAGAAGCAGTGTTCTCCGTTATTATTGGCAGACAATATTATGTTGGAAGTCAATTGTCATTGAATTGTCAAATACTTTAAGGGTACAAGTCAAAACATTTTTGTACTGTTACAGTACCAAAGCTCTGGTCAGGTTAACACATATCACAGTAGCTTTTCCTGAAATTTGCGTTTAAAACTAGCGTAAACCCGACATCAGAGAAAACATGCAATGTATACGGGGAAAAAAACGTTATAATATAAGATATTGTACTGACCCTATGCAATAACTAGACGACAATAAATTTGTTAAAGGCCACTAACAGATACTGGATATGTGGAACTCAGAGGTTTAACAAATGTCCAATGTATCATGCTGTATCTTATATTATACAAATTCTATATATATATATATGCCTGTCTCGGAAAGAGTAACCCAGTCACGTGATTTGTAGGTGCTACAATGGTTTTGAAACGGAAATTTTCTGCTCATCAGTACTTCGAAGATGTTAGAAAATACAATGTGACAGTGATACAGTATATCGGAGAGCTCTGTCGATACCTTCTATCCGTTCCTGAGGTAATGTTAACAGCTCGTAGTGCCTTTGTTTGTAAAGTGGCTGCCACAATTTTTGTTATGAATATGTCTGTTTCTTGTTAAATCCTATTTCTTTTATACATTGCCAAAGGTTTGATTATTATACACCCCCCTTATGTCTCTAACTGTATGAGGTCATGTGCAATATTGAAAGTAGTGCTTTTCTAACCATGTCATTTTGATTAGCATCTAAATGGACAGATGCTTTATCTGTTTTAACATATTAATTAAAAGTTAGAAGGCTGAATTAACTTTGAAATGGTTTCACTGTAACAAACCATACTACTAGACAGCAAGAATATAGGGAAATGACCGCTATTACAACAATAACATAGGACAATTACCGCTATTACAATAAAACCATAGGGCAATGACCACTATTACAACAAGAACATAGATAACTGGTCACTATTACGACAAGAACACAGGGCAACGACTACTTTTACAACAAAAACATGGGGCAATGACCGCAGAACAACAAGAGCACAGGACAACGATCACTTTAAAACAAAAACATGGGACAATACCACAATTACAGCAGGAACATAGGACAAACTGGAACATAGGACAACGGCCACTATTACAACAAAAACACAGGGCAACGACCACTATCACAAGAACACAGGGCAACGATCACTATTACACAAAAAACGTTGGACAATGACCGCTTAACAACAAGAACATACATGTAGGACAAGGACAACTATTACAACAAGAACATAGGACAAGGACCACTATTAGTTTTCTGAACATCAGAATATAGGCACATTATTATTGTAACTTAACTTGATATATTATACTAGATTTATATAACACCCGTTTCATGATAAACACGTTCAAATGTGCTTTGCATACAAAGACAACCACTCAATTCATCCTCTACCAGCGCAGCTGTTTGTGAATTGACAGACTGGTTCTTTAACATGCCTAGTGTAAAGCTCAATACACGCGATAAATAAGAAATATACATTTGTAAAGCTCTGCATAAAAAGAGCAATACTTCTGTACCAACGACTGCTTTCAGAGTAACATGGATGGTAAGCATAAAGTGAGAGTCGCTGTTGGAAATGGGTTAAGGGCAGACATATGGGAGAACTTCAAACAGAGATACAATATTCCTAAAATCTGTGAATTCTTTGCGGCAACTGAAGGAACAGCCAGCTTTATCAACCTTAGCAACAGAACTGGGTCCTGTGGCCGATATTCCCCTTTACTGGTATGTTGTATTATATACACACTGTAACTTTTATCTAATCAAGACTCACATGAAGGTAATGGGCCCTTTATATCAATCGGCAATTTCCGTGAGATATCGTATTATCCGCATGCGTTTTCGGTCATAATAACCGGAGAATGACAACTTCAATCTGTTATTCAATGGCCAAACTAGATTACCAGACATCTTAGAAAATCGTCATCCACTAAAAGAAATATAGATAATATGACTGAAACTTTCAAAAGTTAGAAATAAATCTCATTGTTATGTGTTATCCGACCTTCTTTGTTACATGAATCCTTGAAAAATGAAACAGGTCAAAGTGATTGTCTTTTGAAACCAGTGATCACATAATTTATTTGTTTTCTAGAAATACCATGCAGTATCAAAGTTTTAATCAGTTACGTCAATTAATGTAATGCTTTTGTTAAAAAGGGTATATTTTGAATAAAATATTTGTATCCGTGGCCAGCCTTTTATTTGCTACGCACCTTCTACCAGTATCATTATCAAAACAGGTAAGAGCAGAGAAGTGTGAAAGTCTGTTTCCTTGTTCGGGTGGCCCAGAGTATAGTTTTGTTTTCTAAACTTACGTGTTTCATCAAATCGTAGTCAGTAGCATATGTAGTATTGTTTAGTGTAATTTAACTGCAACAGTTACTGTTCCCCAAGCTTACAGACCAACCGTTCTTGCTTAATGACAAACTAGTATATGTTTGTAGTTTGATATGGTATGTACAAAATGTATCTCATTCAGAGATAACTTCACACATGAAACAGCTTCTGACCTTACAGACATTTTAAAGGATGCCGAATTTGGAATGATAAATGTCTCGATTTTCAGTACAAGCTGGACGTTTACAAGAAGTTACTCGTTAAAGTGGATATCGATACGGGGGAAGTTTTTAGAGATAAGAATGGACATTGTATACCTGTCAACGTTGGTACGTTATTCAAACTATCTTTTTTTTTTTAAATATATTTACGTACAATTTAATGTGATCAAACAAATTTATATTGGGAATACCTATCTTTTATTTTGATGAATATGCTATTTGTTACAAGTTCATCACAGTCACGTATACCATGATATATTTCAATTACATTTTCATTTCAAATTTCGTAAATGAAAAGGCCAGTTTCACGTGCTAATTTTTGGTCAGTGGGTGAAGGGGCAAGGCCACAGTGACATTGCGGTTGCATTTAACCAGTGGATGGCCCGCACTGTTTTATTACCAATTGTAAAAAGGCCCGCACGGTTTTATTACCAACTGTAAAAAGTCACTGTCACAAAAATCATAAGACTGAAAACGATTTTGTGGTCAATAATTGGAGGACAATTTTACCTATACCAATGGCCAGTGATCAGTCGGTCGATGCCACCTGGATCTTGAAATAATATGAAACGAATGCAGAGTATGAAAATGAAACTTGGTTGATTAAGGACCATAAAGAGATTTTTTTGTTACGTCAAACAAATATGGTTGCTTTGGTAACAAATAGTTCAACGGTAACTTGAAAAGGATGTAAGGTTATTAATGACACATGGTATGGTGATACAAGACTCTAAGAATATCCTGCACGCCCTTTTAACATTTCTGCTACATTTAAAATTTTGGGTGATATATCAACATACACTTACCCCGGTGGCGGAATATTGTTGAAATGTATATTATGATACCTCAGATTGCACAGTAGCAAAAATGTATGTGTAAATGTTGTTCAACTTTTGTTGGAAGGTGAACCAGGCCTTCTTCTCGGGGCTATTACTCAAGTATACAAGGACCATCAGTTCTACAAAGGAGGCCGGGAAATGAATGAGAAGAAGTTGGTTAGAAATGTTCTAGAAGAAGGGGACTGTTACTTCAATTTTGGAGATATGCTGTCAATGGATTCGGATTACTTTCTGTATTTTAAGGACAGAATTGGAGATACTTTCAGGTAAATATACTATTTCCTAATGTTTTTTGTTCTGTTTTTGTGAACAGCAATAAGCTGTTTAGTTCAGTTCATTCTGAATTCTTTAAGTGTAGGCTTTCAGTGTTTCGAGCTTTCAAAAGATTTTTTTTAAATCTGCAATAGCTTGAAGTGTTGCTGTTCCCGAGTCAGCACACTAGGCATTTGTGATGGACCTTATAAGGTAAACGTCATAACTGCTGTTGAGGTGCTGGTAGTTTTAAGTACAGCTTATTCAAAACCATGACAGTGTGCAGTTGAAGCCGTGGTAATCCGCTAAGCACAATTGCGATAGCTTATTAGTCCTCTACCGGTGCAAGACCGGAGGGGACTTTAGGAGTGCCCTCCGTCCGTCCGTCCGTCTGTCCGTCCGTCCGTCCGCAAATCTGGATTCTGCAATTACTCAAAAAGTATTGAAGCTAGGTTCATAAAACTGGGTATGTATATAGAGGGCAATGTGTAGATAATGCATGTTCATGACTTATGCTTGTAAGTCAAAAGTCTAGGTCACTAATGAAGGTCAAGTAAAAATTGTCTCTGCTCCATAACTTTTATATGCATGGATGCATTATCTTAGTGGTACACACAAACGTTCCCCATGATGAGACAATATGTCAACACATGATCTATGATTGTCGGTTAAAGGTCAAGGTCACTGTTTATGGTCAGGTGAAAATTTATTTCTGCCCCATAACTTTTAATTGCATTGAAGGATTTTTTTTATTTATACTACACAGAAATGTTTCCCATGATTAGACATTTGTCGTGCACATGACCCATGGTTGTCGGTCAAAAGCCAAGGTCACTATTGAAGGTCAAGTAAATTTCTTTCCTCTCCATAACTTTTATGTGCATTGATGGATTATCTTAATACTGGACACGAATGTTTCCCATGATGAGACAATGTGTCGTGTACACGATCTAAGCTTGTAGGTCAAGGTCATTATTGGAATTTAAGTAAAAATAGTTTTTGTCTTGGCTACAAAATGCCTTGAAGCATTTTTAGTCTTAACACTTTTGCCAACAACCACAAGGGACAAATTTATACCAGTAGGGGACTTCTGTATTGCCAATGCATTACTCGGTCACTTGTTAATATACCTCTGTAATATTTTGTTCTTTCTACAAAAATATTTATCATCATTTTGTAATTATACTGAATTTTAATATGGCATTGTCAAAAATGTTCGGTTTTGATTACATTAACCCTTAACATGCTGGACACGATTGATTCTGCCTTTGCGACCAGTGCAGATCATGATCAGCCTGCACATCCGTTAACAGTTAATGGTACTGTCCAAATTGAAAGGTGGACAAGTTCATTATAGAAATTTAGCAGGGTGAGGGTTAAATAAAACGAATATTCAACTGTATACCCTTGGATGTGTCAAGCTGTAAGTGTGTTACAAAAGATGTATATCTATATTCTATAATGTATAATGTATTGAAATACCAAAGGTGTTATAATTTATAACATATCAGCAGTAGAATCTGAATTACTGGTAACAGAATTACTCAACACAAATATACATGGTCCTAGCTTCATATTTAGTTGAATAGTCTTAACTGTTTTTCGAAACTATTTCTTTTCAATTAAGTTTAGATTTATTTTACCATATTTTGTCAACTTTTCAGATGGAGGGGTGAAAATGTTGCAACATTTGAAGTTTCAAATGTGTTGGCAAAACTCGATGTCATTCATGATGCTAATGTCTACGGAGTGGAAATTCCAGGTAAAATATTTCTGTAGTATTTTGTCAATAGAGTAAAATATTTCTGTAGCATTTTGTCAATAGAATAAAATACTAGACAGTATTCTATAGCATTTTGTCAATAGAGTAAAATATTTCTGTAGCATTTTGTCAAAAGAATAAAATATTCTATAGCATTTTGTCAGTAGAGTAAAATATTTCTGTAGCATTTTGTCAATAGAGTAAAATATGTCTATAGCATTTTGTCAATAGAGTAAAATATTTCTGTAGCATTTTGTTAATAGAGTAAAATATTTCAGTAGCATTTTGTCAATAGAATAAAATATTCAATAGCATTTTGTCAATAGAGTAAAACATTTCTGTAGCATTTTGTCAATAGAGTAAAATATGTCTATAGCATTTTGTAAATAGAGTAAAATATTTCTGTAGCATTTTGTCAATAGAGTAAAATATTTCTTTAGCATTTTGTCAATAGAATAAAACATTTTATTACATACTCGTTTCTATTCCCCGTTAAGTTACACTGGTACCGGTAACGTCAATATTTTTCCATATACTGACGCCTGAATTTCATATCGGGTGCGTGATGTAATTCAGTGTGTGCTGTTGCACTATTTTCTTCTATTTAGTTCAGTACTGTCAATCCTATTCAGGCTATTGAACAAATTTATGGTACTTACATTATATTTATACGTGTAGATGAGTATGTAATAAAAAGGTTATTATCTTTGCATCGGGAAATATGCACTCGTTCTTCAGCGGAAGAATATTGCGCTCCTAAAGTCGCGCAATATTTTCGCTGAAGAACTCGTGCATATTTCCCGATACAAAGCTAATAACCTATAACTATAGTATTTTGTAAATAGAGTAAAATATTTCTGTAGCATTTTGTCAATAGAGTAAAATATGTCTATAGCATTTTGTCAATAGAGTAAAATATTTCTGTAGCATTTTGTCAATAGAATAAAATATTCTATTGCATTTTGTCAATAGAGTAAAATATTTCTGTAGCATTTCGTCAGTAGAATAAAATATTTCTGTAGCATTTTGTCAATAGAGTTAAATATTCTATAGCATTTTGTCAATAGAGTAAAAAAATTCTGTGGCATTTTTATAATTAGTGTAAAATATTTCTATAGCATTTTTTCAGTAGAGTAAAATATTTCCTTAGCATTTTTGTAATTAGTGTAAAATATTTCTATAGCATTTTGTCCATAGAGTAAAATATTTCCATAGAGTGGAAATTCCAAGTAAAACGCGAAATCATTTATGAAGTTTTAGTCTACAATGCTTTTTGTTCCAGTTTCACTACAATCAATGTGAACACACACTTCCATATCCCGTAAAGAGTTTACAAAAAATAACTTTAGATGCAAGGAGACACATTGAGATAAACGAATGTATGGCGGGACATTTCTCAGAAAAGAAACATGATAAAGTCAGAATCTACCTTATGCACATGCAGTATGGTTATTTTTCAGGTACAGAAGGACGAGCGGGTATGGCAGCCATTCATTTAAACAATAACTTGGCAATCTCGCTAAAGATACTAAAAGATATCTTCGATCAAGCAACAGGAAATTTACCACGCTATGCCAGACCTGTATTTTTAAGGTTTCCGAAAGAACAGGCTGTTACAACAACATTGAAACAACAGAAAACACAACTGAGAAAAGAAGGCTTTCACCCACAAGATATAGACGACCCATTGTTCTACTATGACGAACAAAATAAAATATATTCCCCTCTTACTGTTGAAACTTACGGCCAGTTTCTTACAAAGTCGAGGCTGTAGTAAAATATTCATGTTGGCACATAATTGTCAAAGACTGCAACTTCGTCTTTTATTATTTTTAATTCAGAAAATGATATGAAAAAGCTTGTCATAAATAAATATTCGATATTTAGGGAATGTTCATCTTCTTCAGTTGAATCCATGCTGTTCTATATCAAATCTCTACTGTGAGACTAAACGCTTTTGGGACTTTCTATTTACTTTTTTTATGGACTAAACGGATGTTTGTAAAAATAAATACTAGAACTTCTCGAATCTCATTGTTTTTATTTCTTTATTTGCTATCAGTAATCTATGAAACTACTGTCTGAATTTCGAAACCCTTCGTGGTATATAGTGTTTGGTTAACTCTAACTGTTAACTGCCAAGCCTATCTTTTTCACATGAAGAGTTTAACTCTGCTCTGAAGCAGGGTTGACTGGTTCCCAGCTATTAATGGTTGTGCAGCATGAGCGGGATTGTTTGTATGTATGCTTATTCATAGTCGTCACCGGTAACCCATATGAGCGACTCCTCCAGACGACTGTTAGTAATGTTAGTGGGAGGATAGTGCATGATACAGAAGATGCTCCAATTCCAGAAGCTTCCCTGGTTCTTTAGCGTACCTGCTGTAAAGCACCCATAGACAATATGAATTTTGGCTGTAAAGGCCAGGGTCATGGTGATTTATAATTCTATTTTTAGAACATTCGAAACGGCCGCCATGAAAATTAAAACTTAGTTTTTATTGCATTCTTGAAACATGTTTATGTGTAAATTTATTCATGCCTACTCCTAGGGTCAAGTGATGCATTTGCATACAGTTATGTCATGATACATATTGGTCTGTCTGTACATCCGTTAAAGTTAAAATGTTACGTTTACTGGTTTCTTTTTATAGATGTTACATGATCATAATTATGCACACGCTCGCTTCATCTTTTGCATGAACAACTAGTTATCTCTAAACAATTTTTAGGTTGAAACTACTATCGTATTCTGGAGACTGCAAGAATATCAATATAACAGTTTTCACTGAAGCAGATTAATCCGCCGTTCTATTTTTTTGAGAAATTCCAGAGAAGAGTTGAGCGGATATACTTAGCACTTCATCATGTGACATTTTCAGCCTGCCGATTCCGTTGTTTCTATGATAAAAACGCGTAAAACCCCGGTTTCAGGACACTAAATTTTGAGGCAAAAATGGCCCAGAATGCACACCTTGCGCGACCAGTACCGTATTATCTGACTGACCTAAAACATATGTATATTTTAAAGCATGTGACCAGACGAAAATAATGGTGGGAAGAAAAGTGTTCATAACCGTTTACTTTTTCCACAAATTTGAGCTGAATCTGGATGGATGGATGACTTTCCATTTCGTCTGACTTCCGTTACCTTAGGTAAGATTTTGGATCCGGCCGTCTACACGGAGCTAGGAAAATCATTTCAAGCATATATTTATTTTACACAATAATTACTCGTACGCAGAAATTTTTAGTTCTATAAACATCATAAATAACCAGCTGAATACAAGTTAAAGCATAGCAAAAGTTCCTTCTAGGGCACATCTATATAAATATATATGATCATCTTGTAAAAGTTTGGTTGCAATGTCTGTTTTAAATATTGGTCATCTGTGTGTCGAACCCAAGGATTGGACGCAAGAACAAGACCATTCCACCTTCTTGACATATTTTCGCTTTAATTTTTTTTCTGTTTAACATCCTAATGTAGTGATTTGATGCGCGAACAGTCTACGTCCTCGAACACAACAAACTTAGTGGTCATTGATCAAGTAATTCATGGCTATAATTTAGTAGTATCTGTCCTAAATCCCGTGAGTGTAACATCAGGGCATTCGATGCGTGAATTTGTTGCGCACAATGAGAGGGTCGCAATGGGGTTTGTTTTCACATATTGACCATGCATTCGAAGGTAACGACGTGTGTTAACAGTAGGTATAAATTGGTGGTGCCTCACCGATATTTTTGCTCATACCGATATTTTTGCTCATACCAGATTTGCAAATAATGATAGTGATATTGGATGACCTCAATTCGGATAGTGTCATTTTGCGCCAAAATTGAATATGATATCGAGAAAGATGCCTTGTTATATATATGTTGTATGTCATTTTCTCGACCGAAATTTTGTATGTTGCGCTAAAATTTCGGTTGGAAAAAATATGGCAAGGTATTTGTAATCTACGAGGATATGACAGAGTAAACAATAGAAGTTTGTTACGGGGAATGTCACGGAATACATTTTGGACTCCTAGGCTATGGAACAGTCGCTTGTTTTAGAATAAATTTGGATCACTATGGTAGGTTAATTTTGTATAATGTACTAGATAATATTTGATAAAGTAGCAAGTCAATAATTTGTCTCAACATTGTCATCACAAAAGGTTACGAGACACTAAATTTGTGTTAGAACCAAGGGCTCCTGGGTTACTAGCCGTTGCTGTCCGTATTCTGCGAGTATATCAGAAACAGTCGCACACCAGTGTAATGGACTCCGGAGGTTCCATAAATGCCAAAACTAGTCTATTTCAAAGGTTTTAGAGTTTAAACTTAATTTTGAGAACAAAAAATCACGAACAACTCTGACTGATAAATATTTTATTTCCAACAATTATTTTCACCTTCTTATTATTCGGTTGTAATCATCTCAATGTGCACTGTATTTAATTTAACTTTATATGTCAGTCAATATATTTGAAAGTGCACTTTTTGTGTAAACAGTTACAGTTACAATATGATATCCTGTTCACAATTGATCGCTCCATGCTTTTAGAATTTTACCAAACAGAAATCTCCTCTTAAGGATTGCGTACTTTAGTGCCTCATCACTCTCATAACCTTCTGTTTCAATAAGCTGATTTATGGTGCCCTTTATAGCTTTATAAAGGGCATCTTTTTTCATGGCGTTGAACCAAAGTAGCTTCTTGCCAAATGCATTCATAAGGGCTTTTCTGTATGTACTTTTCATGTCCTGGAAAACTGTTTCTTTTGCATCATTTTCGCTGATTTCTAAATCTTCTTTTAAAAATGACACTATCCGAATTGAGGTCATCCAATATCACTATCAATATTTGCAAATCTAACGTTTGTTCACGGTCAGGTGTTCACTTGTCTTTTGACAAAAGTTATTTCCTATTGATTTAAATCGCACAAAACGTTCCGTTAAGTCCTATCATTTACCAGTTTTACACACGAAAATTTAGGTTTGGCAAAATGCGGAAGTAAAGAGCCTCGTTTTGAAAATGTAAACAGGTTACATACTACCAAATTAGTTCCTTCTTTATTTCATATAAAATGTAATATCAAGACCCTATTTTCAATACATAAGAGCATTTCAATGATAAGTTTAGCGTGGAAATGTGTCTTTTCAAAGGCAATAAACGAAAGATCCGCTTCTCCAGTGATTGGTGGAAACTTGCAGAAATTGAAATTGTTGAAAAGAATAACTCTTCGTACATTGTCACATTGCTCTCCCCGTAAGGTTATCTTCTACATACAACAAACTCGTATAAGCAAATATTACCATGTGCAAAAACATCGACATGGGCTTTTTTGCCCATGTCGATGTTTTTGGTATGAGCAAAAACATCGGTATGGGCAAAAATATCGGTATGGGCAAAAATATCGGTATGAGCAAAAATGTCGGTGAGGCACCACCAATTTATACCTACTGTTAACCTTTGTGACAAATAAGATGTTTGGCATGTTTCAACAACGCCACTTTTCCATCCTCGGGTTTAGTAATATGTAATCCGCGGAGCGCGTTCAGCCAGAGAGTCGCCTCAATTAGGAAAGAATAATTTTAACGTCAGAGGTTATTTCTAAGGTCACGGAGTTTGATTGGCCAGCTTGTAATGACAACAGTTTTCGAGGTCAGTTGCTCAGTCAAGTGTGACTTACCAATTCTAAGTGTTCCTTCAAAGGAAGGAATAATAAATGCCTTTAACTTACATCTACCTATTTTATTTAAAACAACGTACCCGGGCCAGATACGAAACTGGTCCCTGCCAATTTTACCTTCTTTCTTGATTATTTTACACGCACCTTTATTTATTCATACATGTGTAAGACAACATCAACTCTCAAAATTTCAGCTAAACATTCCAGCAATAATAAGTGAAATTCACGTTTTACTATTTACCAAGTTGTTGTACAATTTTGGGTGGATAGCGATTTATTAAAGACATACGCTATATAGGTGATTAGTCGCCCAAAACGGAATAGTTCGATATATGTTCTTCTTTAAAAATGTAATAAGTTCTTCTTTTACGTATGTCTGTCCCATAATATACTGTTGCAATATTTTAATCTGCTAGATGTAGGGTATTCCTCTTCAATTTGCATAAAAAACATGGGTCTAATATTTCTAGTATCTATATTCTCTTTGTGAATATTTGTGTTTTTAATGAAACAAACACTGTATTTCTCATTGGTATCATAGTAAATTTTAATTAAGCTGATGAAGGATTGCCTTGCCCAGCCCGTCAGTGTGTTTCAAGACACTTGATGAGTTTACTCAGAGCAGAATTTCTAGTATATAATGTAACATTGATGCAAATGGTTTGAATGTTATACTGTTTCACGGAAGTGACTTGAACTATTACAGCGGAGTGGTTTACTGCACATCAAATGCGGGTTTCAACCTTTCTGTGCTTTCAGCGCTTTGATTTCTTTAGTTGCAACTGAAAGCTTTGACCACACAGGACATATTTCCTGATCAAATCATCAAACAAAGGTCTTCTGCTTCGATACTATTCATGTTTATCCTTGTCCCATATCAAGCCAGAGCCTTCTGGTGCTAGAAAAGTTTTGTTAGGATAAGTCACTCGTCAAGAAGCTATAGGTAAAGGGAGCGGTTGTCTAGCGGTTAAGGTGTCGGCCGCTCAACTGGGGGTCGAGGGTTCGAGTCCCACTTAGATCACGACTAAGCCCAGTTCTGGATTGTCAAGGAAATGGACTCTAGAGTGGTTCAGATAATCTTCAAGCTTTTATCACAATCGAGCTGAAAATAAATTAGTATAAACTAAGACGCTATAGTTATTCATACAGACAAAAGATCGAATTGAGGTATGTGCATGCATTTTGTTAATATAATGAGATCTTTCTTATTTATTTTCATTCTAAAAAAACTCCTATTTTACGTAGCCGTTCCCATCTATATGATGATCAAAGTCCCTATGTGCGTACGTGCGTGCGTGCGTGCGCACGTGTTTGAACGTGTGGTAGTTTCTTTTGGTTAACAACCCTTTCTATTCACATATGATTGGCCAATATTGGGAAAAAAAGCACTTGCTTATACATTTTTTAATTTAACTTTAAGAAAAGTGCCAGTCTGCGTGGTTTATTACGAACACTGGAAACACACAGAGCAGTATGTACTTAGTCATTTGTTCGAAAATATAATGAGTTTCGAGGTTATAAAGCACAGTTTGCGGGGTGACACTCCGGAGAAAATCTTGTTTGGAAAGAATTCGGCACAAAGGATGAGGCGAGGCAAGGCGAGGCGGGGTTTGTCTTATAAGTTCAGCCGGTCCAATCCCAAACTTACAGGGTTGTGATAGGAAAGACTAAAGAATAGAGAAGTTGACCATTTGCTGTACCATCCTGATATTATACATGTGACCTTTGGCTGTGTGTCACCGCCGACACAGGTCAAAGGTATCGTCATATGAGATACAGCAACTGAGCTCGATGCGTAACTGACCAAAGTCTAACAGTATTCGAGATGAATCGGGATTTGTATGAACTTTCTCCACAAATGATGTAACATGAAAAAAACTACTTGATCATTTAGAAAGGAACAAAACAGCCGTGGGGTGCAATGACCCGGTAACTCTAATGAACTCCTACAAAACATGTATGACACAATCTTACACATTTTCATTCACCCTTTGTGAATTAATCAACACGTTTTTCCCGGGGCACTGTTCATGCTCAGTTCACTTTGCACGTGACTTTCATGACTACATATTGTTATTGTTAGCGATAACGTGGGTTTTCAGCGGGGCACTTCAAAAATGGTATGTATTTTTTTTCTTCCTCTGTTTTCTTTTCTATTTTCTTTCTATTTCTGTCGTTCTTTCTTTTCTCGCTTATAAATGATTTGTTTTGTGTTTTCCAACCATTTTATGTGCGATTGCTGTAAACGCAAGAAACTATTTCTAGTGAAATGGAGCATTCTTTGTACTGATAATAAAGAATAATGCCAAAGAATATTCATAGCTTCAATGTATTTTACTGGGAGTGAAAAAGCCAGTCTGTTCAGGAGACTTTTTTATACACAAATTCATTCCGTATATGGACCGATATTATAATAATGGCTGCCCAGTTGGAAATATTACCTGTACCTCAACCTCAACCTCAATAGTAGTACTTGGCAACATTCCAGTGTGGACATCTACGCCAAGGGTGACTTTACAGTTGTGTAGTGTGAAGTGCTCCGGAAAATAAAAGCTATATACATTTGATATCGGTGTTGTAATGTCAGAATCTAGTGTATTGTTTCACACTACACTTTAAAAAAACGATCTGGTGATCAACTTGTTTTTACACTATACAGTTTCCAGTTTCCTTACACTGTGAATGGTACAAGCTGCACGGAAGATTTAAATGACTCCAGGCTTGAAGAAATAACACAGGAGTCCGGTAGAAGATTCCAACTAATCACTGTCCTTGGGAAAAATGAGTATTGATAAGTATTTATTCTTGTCTGATAGGGAATAAATTTTAAACTATGGCTTTGGCGTGTTGATTTGACGTTTGCTCTAACTGGATGGTAAGAGTTCGGGACAGCCACGAGGAAGTTCACAACTTTGTACATTAGTGTAACATCTGCCCAAATACGTCTTTGTTGTAAGCTATGTCATTGCAATCTTTTTATTAACTCCGTCACACTGGTTGGATTGTGTGGATTAAAAGGTTTATTCATTACCCATCGAGCAGCATTTCTTTGGATTTGCTCAATCTGTTTAATCAGTGTTTTTTGATGCGGATTCCAGATTGTCGATGAATATTCCATTTTAGGTCTAACATGTACATGTTGGTATTGCCTGAAATGAACGGTTGCTATGGAATCAATCAAATTATGTATTGTGCAAGGTATTTTTTTACTGGGAACATGTTTAAGTCTCATTTATTTGACAGTGCCAACAACCTGGCACCCTAAAGGGGACGCATTGTGTGGCTTACAGACTTCCGGTCTGCTATCAAAATAAAAAATAAATTTGAATACTGTCTATTGACTTAAAATCAAGTTTGATAATTTTCTGTGACTCTTATCCCTTTACACCTTATGTGCCACGATAGGCAAGTAACCCCAAATTAATTTATTTAAGGGCCATCTATTAAGGTTACACTTATCTTGGAAATGAAATCGGTAAGGCCCGAAAATCTGTTGTAAGTTAAGTTTTACACAGATCCTGGGTCGTTGATTGTCGAAGTATCATAAAAATGATGTTGCCACGAAAACATATTTGTACCAAACAACTATGTGACCTTTGTGATTATTAACTACCTGTGATATTTCTGCGATTACCATGGCATATATATTCACGAATAAATCTTATCTTATCTTATCTTAACAAAAGTTTTAAATGCTTTGATAGCTGTAATTGCAAGTGAGAGATTTCCGTCGAACAAAATAATGTTTTTATTTTCCAGGTTGCCATGATGACATATATCGAAGACCATTGACGGAGTTATATTCAGATTTGGAGCATATACTGGCATGCAAGTAGTCCCCGGACAGCAGTAGTCACCGGACACACTCCCGCAACGCTCTAATTTCGCGATTCGTCTACATATTTTTGTGCCTAATCATACAGACGTTTGTTTTGGAGAAGTTTATCAAGTTTATTTTTTCACAGGTAATCATATGAATATAATAATCGTGGAAATCCTTCCGCATGGTTACTTGTTTACATTTTCACTGGCGGGGCTTCCGTTTTTATTGCGCATGCGCAAGTAAGGCCCGTCTGGAGGGATTTAAAATTAAGGCTACATGTCTTTACTTCACGACTAGCAGACGATACATACACGTTCAACAAAAAAAAACTTATTTTCTTTGTGACAACAATACTAATATGCCAAAATATTTCATAATTTGTTCGATTAGTCAGTTATTGCAAGTGATTTAAGCATGATTATTCTATTTTTGTTGTCGCAATTTTCCGTGTGGCTGGGACATAAAATTTGACTCAAACGTTCGATCTTTTTACAGTTATATAAAATATCATTTGTCTTTTTCTTAATTCCAGCTCATATGGGCAGTTCCCAATAAATATATTCAAGACAAAATGGTGTCCGGGCATTACTATCGAGCATGTTAAAATTTGACGTTCTACAGACCCCTTTTCGGGCCTCGCTTACTCCCCGCGAACGTGACGTCATTTCACAGGAAAACCCCTAAACTGGTAATACCGGAGCTAAGATATTTATATATGTTAATCGTTTTTATTTTTGATATTGTTTAAGCGTTTGAGGACGAAATATATGCGATTTCTGTCCGGGGACTACTTGCATGCCAGTATAGGCATATAAATGACATGTATGGAAGACGATACATACAGTCTCATGATACAGAACATTGACTGACGTGTTTTCAGATTTGGAGCATATTGGGCGTGTATGTTTTCTTTTTCATTTGAAATGTCTAAAGGCAACACAATGTTATATGTTTGTTTGTGTTTTTATACATGTCTTTCTGTATTTCATACACTTAACATGATGGACACGGAAATGTACATCTGTATCAACATAATGATAGAAATAGATGGTCAACGGTCAGTAACTTCTCTGTAATAATGTTCATGGATCGCCTCTATCGATTTTGAGTCTTATGTCTCATACATCATTTTATTACATGTGTCATACAAGTGATTTTGCTGTGGATTTTTTTTTCCATTTCTTGCATTTAAGGTTTTGTGTCATTGTGGCAACGATCAGAACCATACAATGATACTTACAGATCGTAGATGGACGTGTTTTCAGATTTGGAGCATATCGGGTGTGTATGTTTTCTTTCCCCTTTCTGTCATGTATATATAAAGACAACATTAGTGTTAACATTTGTTTGCTCTCTTACACACTCCTGTATGCATTTTAGCTAGACTTTCGAAAGATAGTGAGAGCTATTCTACTCATCCGGGCGTCGGCGTCACACCTTGGTTAAAATTTTATGTGCAAGATCATATCTCAGTAATCATTGCATGTATTAAGATAAGATAAGATAAGATAAGATAAGATAAATTTTATTTTAAGTCGGCAAGACATATAACAGTACAACATAAGCTCTGACTGAGCTTTTTAACCGACTACGTATTGGATTTAAACTTTACACAACACTTTGCAGTCATCAAACCTATTGAAATTTAAGTTAGATAACTCTTGGTTGAAGTTAATACACATTATGATCCGTTTTATGATTCTTCATACAGTGCTTCCCAGTCGCAATAACTAAGTTGGATAACTCTTGGTTGAATTTATATGGTCATTTTTTATTTAGAAAATTGGGTTGCATGCAAATGACCCAAGCTGTTTCTCAGTAACATCTATATTTATTTGATTGAAAATTCACACACTGCTTCTCAGTTATCAAGCCTACTACAGTAACCAAGTTAGATTACTCCTGCTTGAATGAAATTCAAAATATCACCATTTTTCTACTTAGACAATTCGGTTTAGTTTTGCATACAACTATCAATCCGTATTTCAGTAAAAACTGTATTATTGGATTGAAACTTCACATAATGCTAGAGTTATACAATTCTTGGTTGAATTTAATTTAAATTATGGCCCTTTTTCGGCTTCCATCTCATAAAAAAGCCCATACCAAAGTAAAAGAACTCTTCGTTGAAATTAATTCAAATTATGTCCCTTATTTCATTTAAGTTTTGCATGCTAGTTGTTGCCATAATGAAATTTTAATTTGTAACTAATTATAATGAAATGACGCAGGTATGTAAGTCTTGCCAAGTTACAGTCATTGTTCGACTTCAGTTGTTGAATAGTCGAGCATGCTGTCTTATGGACATGTGCAGCTCTTGTATATAGTCAATTTGATCATCATGGAATCTTCTAGATGGATAACCGACGTTCAGTAGCTTGGCTGTAATATTGTTCATGGATTTTGAATCATTAGTCTCATGCAAGTGATGGTGTCATGAAAACATGTTTTGTAAAATAGTTTTAATGGCAAGTGAGACATTTATGTTTAACAAAATCATATTTACGGTGTCTAATTAAGTGTACCTGAGGCGACAGTATTATCACGAAAGCCCTAACAGGACATCGTACATATTTTTTTTCATGCATTTTAGGTTGTGATTCAGTTGTTCTTTCACACGCCTTCGTGTGTCTGAAACGCTCAACAGGGTTGCCATGGAAACATATATCTACATCTAGGCAATGAAATAAATGGATGAACGACATGCAGATCTGCAAAGTTATACAGCAGATTTTAGGGCATTAAAGGTGTGTATATTTGCATTTCCTTTCTTAAGGTAGCAGCATGATATGTTTGTTTCTGTTTTTTGCACATATCTATACACACAACAGGGTTACCACGGAAACGTACATCTATATCTTGGCAATGATATAAATGGATGATCGACGTTCAGAATCTACAGAGTTATACAGCAGATTTGGAACATATAGGGTGTGTATATTTATTTCATCTTTCTTGTGGCAACACTTTGATATATTTCTTTTTCTTTTTACACATTCCTTTTTGTGTTTATACACTCAACAGGGTTACTATGGAAACGTACCACTACATCTAGGCAATGGTATAAACGGATGATTGGCATTCAGATGTACAATGTTATACAGCCGATTTTGTATCATATATAGGATGTGTTTACTAGTTCTTTCTTGTGGCAACACTTTGATATATTTGTTTCTCTTATAACAAATGCCTTTCTGTGTCTATACACTCAACAGGGTTACCATGGAAACTTACATCTGCATCTAGGCAGTGGTATTAATGAACGACATACTCCCAAGTCTACAAACAACGGAGAGAGAAACCCTGCAACCGATTACGTGGTAAACGCTTAGCTTTAAACAGTCAAAGCCTTTCTGAGACCTGTAAATCAATCCAGGCAAACTTAAATTTAAACAAAAATATTGATAATATGTGCGCTTATTAAGAATCAGATCTACATACCTTGTATATTTTTCTTTCGTAATACTTTATGTTCGATGTTTGATGTTTTGTGGCTACTTCGTGGTGTTTGGGGTGGTGTTTTTGTGTTGTGTGTTTGTGGTGGCGTTTGTTTTGTTTTAATGTTTGTGTTGGTGTTTGTTGTGTCGTGGTGTTTGTGGTGGTGTTTGTAGTGTTTTAATGCTTGTGGTGGCGTTTGTTGTGTTAAAGTGTTTTTTGCGGTGTTTTAGTGTTTGTGGTAGTGGTGGTGTTTGTGGCGGTGTTTTAGTGCGTGTGGTGGTGTTTGCGGTAGTGTGTGTTGCGTTTTAATGTTTGTGGTGATGTTTGTGGTCCTTTCGGTTTGTGTTGTTTTCTCAAAACTGGTTTTTGTTGGTACGAATTGTTTGTCGCATTGGATTATTTGTCTTTTGTTCTGTTACAATGTGTTTTTCTTTCTGCTATGAGCAATATATTATTATTAGATTATTAGAATAAGTTAAATATTGCGGTGTGCTTTAATAATTTTACTTAATTTTACGACATCTGGGTAAGCGCGCGCTATGTTCCATTTTATGGCTGGTTTTTTTTTTTTATTCTTTTTCTTTTATATATCTGTATTTACTACTAGAACATTGGGGATACTTGACGCAGAAATGCAGATCAAACAAAACGTGCGTTTCTCTTTATCATGAACAGGTATGTATATTACTACGTATGTTATACTATTTTGTATGCATTTCTCTGCAGATTTTTCCAAAATGGCGGCTGATATTGACTAAAAGAACGTGTGACGATATCATGTTGTAGATATCACAGTTGTTTAATGGATGGCAAAGCTGAGGTGCCTGATATTGACTACAAGCACTCGCACGGATGTGATGTTGTAGATTTCACAATGGTTTAGTGGACGGTGCAGCTATGGCGGCTGATGTTGACTAAACAAGCACGTGCAAGGATGCTATGTTGTAGATTTCACAATGATTTGGTCAAGGAGGCAGCTTGGTAATTTTTCTCGGGCGCAGTGAGTATTTTTTGTCTGTACAATTAGTTTATTCCGTTGGCTAGCTTTATATTAGACGTGGAATTTTAAACAAGCTATGCACATTCATTTTCATTTTAATAGATTTTCTACAAATTTGGTATTTTCTGATTATCATGTCTTAATTCTTTTTTACTTTAAGCCCATTATTGTTAATTGTTTAATAATGACTACCAGTTATCAGTAAGCAGTACATTATTTAAAACCTTTAGAAAGCAAAAGTCGATTTTAGGAATAAAAGTTTCTTTCATTTTAAAAGAAAGTTGAAAATCCCAGTCGAGGCTACTGGTCTGACAGTGTAGTTGCGTACCGGAAGAAGAAGAAGAAGAAGACTCAAGAAGAAAACCCCAGTTTTCCGTACGTGATTTTTGTGTAAGTAAGTATTAGTGAGAAACCCAGGAAAACAATGTGGCTATTTATTATTGTATCAACAGGAGGAAAATTTTATTTGATGGAAGTACAGTTGTCGTAGGACTATCTTGCTGGTACCATGAAGCTTCCGATAACCAGAGGTGCACTGGTAACCTACTGATGCCGGTTATCAGAAGGACCCCTTATGTCAACATTATAGTAATCGACTATTTTCAACAAGGTAGGCTACTAAATTATTTAAGAATTTACGCAATGCGAGTTCGAGAAAGAATTTGTCATAACACTTATGGCTTCTGAATTAGCCGTGTATTTGTTGGAGAGCTAAATTTTACTGGTTAAGGAACTGAATTCGGTTATCTTGCGTCGAAATATTACAACTACATCCTCAAACATTCACGGTGCACTCAAGTCCTATAATTCAAATGAAACTAAGTAAACAATATCAGCTTAAAATATATATGTGCATATTAGTTTGGAGTTCGGAGTCCGATAGTTTTGGAGTTTTGCCACTTTTTAAATTTTTTAGTATTATTCTATCGAACATTTTCAGGAGTCATGTGTCATACAATGTTGACATCATTCTCTTCTTCTATCGACAATTACTGACGACTGTAATTTTAACTTTACATATTTACCCTGTTCCATTGTTTGGTTTGTTTACTTTTTTGTGCCCCCAATATAGATTTGGTCTTGTCCGTGCGTGCGTGCGTCCGTCCGTACTTCCGAAGTTCGTGAGGAGCCTAGCTCAAAAAGTATTTGATATAAATTGACGAAACCTTGCATGAGTCTTTATTATGATATGGACTTGCGTACCTCCTATTTTTCGTCTGGCTGCTCCCCCTATTTCCGGAGTTATGGCCCCTGAAATAGTAAAAAATGCACGTTTTCACCTTGTGACGCGCCTAGCTCAAAGTTATTCGATATAGATTGATGAAACCTTGCTCGAGTCTTAATCTTGATATGAACATGCGCACCACCTATTTTTGATCTGGCTCCGTCCCCTATTTCCAGAGTCATGGCCTCTGAAATAGTAAAATATACACATTTTCACCTTGTGACGCGCCTAGCTCAAAGTTATTCGATATAGATTGATGAAACCTTGCTCGAGTCTTAATCTTGATATGAACATGCGCACCACCTATTTTTCATCTGGCTCCGTCCCCTATTTCCAGAGTCATGGCCTCTGAAATAGTAAAATATACACATTTTCACCTTGTGACGCGCCTAGCTCAAAAAGTATTTAATATAAATTGATTAAACCTTGCATGAGTCTTTTTCATGATATGAACTTTCGCATCTTCTATTTTTCATCTGGCTCCACCCCTATTTCTAGAGTTATGGCTCCTGAAATAGTAAGAAATGCACAGTTTCACCTTGTGATGCGCCTAGCTCAAAAATATTTAATATAAATTGAAACCTTGCGCGAATCTTAATCATGGTATGAACTTGCGCACCTCCTATTTTCGTCTGCTTCTGCCTCCTATTTCCAGAGTTACGGCCCCTGAAATAGTAAAAAATGCACATTTTTACCTTATGACACGCCTAGCTCAAAAAGTGTTTGATATAAATTGATGAAAACTTGCATGAGTCTTTATCATGATATGAACATGCGCACCTCTTATTTTTTGGCTGACATTTTCACACTTGGCATTCTTCCTGAGAATCTTAGCGCATATTACAAAGTTATGACCCTTGAAATAGCCAAAATAGTAGATTTTTTGTTTGTGATGCTCATAGCTCAAAAAGTATACGGTCTAGAATAATGAATCCTTTTTATAAAAGACTGCAAACATTTGAATTATTGCCCCTTATTTGTGACAAATGCACCTGTAGGGGCACACCCTGTGTCCTACAGACACATTCTAGTTTTAAAAACATTGATTCAGGTAATCTAGAGAAATTCTGCATTTGTAATTATAAATCTTTTGCCCATGCCTAGAGATAAAACGCACATGTTTTGCACAAGGCATGGTTTAGCGCCAGTACTTATAATTCATACTTTTAATATGACCGAAACATTGCGAAATGATACTAATTTCATACTACATTTTACTCGGACTGTATCTCAGACTCCCTGTTTAAAACCTCAATATTTTTTTTCTAAAGCTTAAACTTCAAGTGTTTTAGTTTTTGCATCTTCTATGACATTTAATGTTAAAAACTGAATTTGATTTCTAAATTACTGCAAATCACTACATGTTCATTGTAAAAACGCCTCGTTTAATTCATGTGGAAAATGACAGTACTTGAAAATGCAGCTGTCTGATTGGTCAGTTAGAATTCCTAACATATGACTACTGGTAAGCCATTCCAAAGTAAGTAATTCAATTTGTATATAATCAATGTTATAACCATTAAATTTCCTGATTATTGCTCAAGTCATTAAGTGGAAATATTGACATCCAACCTTCAGTAAACCCTTGAAGTAAAAGAATTCAGCGGCCTAGAGAGGGGCTCGAACCCACAGCAGGAATGTGTAAATGATTCGAAGTCAGCGACCGCAACAACATACATTGTAGTCAAGAGTTGCTTGGAGAATTACTGTAAAAAGACTTGTCTGACAATCGATTGCCAATAAATCTTAGCATATTTTTATTGAATTTCATGGATTTCGCTTGATTAATGTAGCATCAGGTCTATAAAGTATGATTTGTTTCAGGTTTTTAAAGGCAAGAAGACAGTGTTTAACATTATTGAAAGACATAGAAAAGGAATCGATTGCTGAAAACAAATATCGTGCCGTCCTCCGACAGCCCGACACATGTCAGGTAATACCTTTGATATTTTTTCTATCTCTAAGTAATTTATGATTTATTTCGTTTCATTTTTAGCTCCACTATTCGGAGAATAGGGGTGCTATTCTACTCCCCCTGGCGTCGGCGTCAGCTTTCTTGGTTATAATTTTTCGGCAACCTTTGTTTTTCTGTCATCTTTGTTACTATTGTTTATATCTTACTGTAACTTCACATTAACATTGTTCATCAGCATACAAACAAAGTATGTGCAGGGGCTGGGCCCATACCCAAGGTCAAGGTCACCAAGGTGTTATACTTAGACTATTTTTAAGGTTAAAGTTTTTCGGCAGCCTTTGTTTTTCTGTCATATCTTTGTTACTATTGCTTATATCTTGCTGTAAGTTCACATAAACATTTTCCAGCATACATACAAAGTATGTGCATGGGCTGGGTCCATTATACCCAAGGTCAAGGTCACCAAGGTGTTATACTTAGGTTATTTTTAAGGTTAAAGTGTTCCGGCAACCTTTGTTTTTCTGTCATATCTTTGTTACTATTGCTTATGTCTTACTGTAACTTCACATAAACATTGTCAAGCATACAAAGTATGTGCAGTGGCTGGGCCCATTATACCCAAGGTCAAGGCCACCAAGTTGTAATACTTGGAATTATTTTCATGTTAATTTTTTCGAAAGCTTCGTTTATACACATATCTTTAGTACTTTAAAAGATAATGACTTGAAATTAAAAATATTTCTTTATAATCATCATCTGCATGTGTGGTTACAATCCCCATAACTCTAATTGTATTTTTGACAGAATTATGCCCCTTTCATACTTAAAGTTTTTTTGGCAATCTTCGCTTTCTGGATATAACTTTATATCTTGGTGTTTCTTCCTTTTAAAGTAGATGTCTCTTATTGAGACTTCAATTCATTTTACTGTCAAATCGCCGAATAGTGGAGAGCGCTGTCTTACAGACAGCTCTTGTTATTACTTTTCGTCAAATTATTTGTCGTTGTTAATATGCTGCCTTTCGTCAAATATTTCCATTCCCAATTTTTTCCTTTTTCGCCTGCGAAGGGAGAGATATATTTTTACTGATTATTCTGAAAAGAAAACAAATGGAAGATTTAATTTAATCTTATGTAACCTTACATCTTTAAGTATTTCGTGTCTTCATTATTATTCCCCGCTTAAGGCGGAGGGATATAGTTTTGGCGTTGTCCATCCGGAGCCGTATCTAGAAAGTGGTTGGGAATATTTAAATAAAACTTCATATACATGTTCACCACTATGGGAAATGCGGCCCGTCAAGTTTCAGTCAGATTGCCCAAGTAACACCAGAGTTATGGCTCTTAGAAGTTTCTAGTGTTAACTTTATAGGGCACTATAAATAAGGCAAGTTCTGCTTCATAACTTGTGGCATATTTGACCTAGAACTCTGAAATTTAAATTGAGTTTAGATCACCATAATGTGGTAGTGCACACAAAATTCGTTATGATCTCTTTAGTAACTTCAGAGTTATTGCCCTTTGATTGTTTAAAAATCCACATATTTGTACATAATAAACTAATCAATTGGTAAAATTTCATTAAACTTTTTTCATTTTTTTCCATGAATATTTATTATCAACATGTGAAGTTGTGTACCCACACCCGGTCACCCCCACTGCCCTGGGTCACACCCCCTCCCCCTCCGACTAATGAAATTATTTGATTCTTAGTAACATCCTTAATTTTTTGCTGGATATATTTCTTTGCCATTCCTCACCACAAACCCATTCGGCGGGGGATACCAATTCATCGAATTTGCTTGTTTATTCTCATTTTCAGAGTGATTTTAAATGAATAAGTAACAAATATCTGCAGAATGAAGAACCAAGTATGATGAAGCCACAGCAGACCTGGCACAAGCATATAAGCATGGCACCACCACAGCCGCCCTGACACCAGCATAGTTAAACAATTAGATGTATATAAATATACCCCATGTACAAAGTAAATGGGGCTATATTGGAGTCACGTATGTCCGCCGGTCCGTTCGTTCGTCCCACCATTGTTTCCGCTGGGAAGATTTTCATAACAACTGGCATGAATATTAACCTCATCAAGACGATGTGCAGAGTCCACAGTCCAGGTCATTAGGCCCAAAATCAAGGTTACATTTGGAGGTCAAAGGTCAAATAGCTCAGCTTTGTGCCCGCTCCATATTTTCTAAATTGCTTGGAAGATATTTAGCTTGACTATTCGAAGAATAAAAAGGGGTTTTAGCTCGACTATTCAAATAACAGGTAGAGCTCCTGGACTCATACGTGCTTCGGCGTCCGCGTCGGCGTCTCGATTTGATTAAGTTCTTGTATGTAAGCTGGTATCTCAGTAACCACTTGTGGGAATTGATTGAAACTTCACACACTTATTCACCGTGATAAACTGACTTAAACTGCACAGGTTCCATAACTTCAGTTTGCTTTTTAGCTCGACTATTCAAAGAAAAGTAGAGCTATTGGAATCGCCCATGCGTCGGCGTCGGCGTCCGCGTCCCGATTTGGTTAAGTTTTTGTATGTAAGCTGGTATCTCAGTAACCCCTAAGGGGAATGGATTGAAACTTCAAACACTTGTTCACTGTGATAAACTGACTTACATCGCACAGGTTCCATAACTCTATTTTGCTTTTTTACAAAATTATGCCCCTTTTTCGACTTAGAAATTTTTGGTTAAGGTTTCGTATGTAAGCTGGTATCTCAGTACCCACTAATGGGAATGGATTGAAACTTCACACACTTGTTCACTGTCATGATCTGACATGCACTATGCAGGTCCTATAACTCTACTTTGTATTTTTTCAAAATTATGCCCCTTTTACAACTTAGCAGTTTTTGGTTAAATTCTTATATGTAAGCTGGTATCTCAGTACCCACTAATGGGAATGAATTGAAACTTCACACACTTGTTCACTGTCATGAGCTGATAAGCACTGTGCAGGTTCCATAAGCCTGTTTCCTATTTTTACAAAATTATGCCCCTTTTTCGACTTGTGTATTCATTCAGTTGACAAGGCTGTTGAATAGTCGAGTGTTGCTGTCCTAAGACAGATCTTGTTTTTTACAAAGTTATGCCCTTTTTCTACTTAGAAATGTTTTGTTAAGGTTTTGTATGTAAGCTGGTATCTCAATACCCACTAATGGAAATGGATTGAAACTTCAAACACTTGTTCATTGTCATGATCTGACATGCAGTGCATATGATTCATAACTCTTCTTTATAGTTTTACAAGATCATGCCACTTTTTCGACTTTCATTTTCATTCAATTGACAAGGCTGTTGAATAGTCGAGCGTTGCTGTCCTCCGACAGCTCTTGTTTTAATTGTCCTGGCGTCGTTCAAGTTAAAATTTTATTGCAAGCTTCTCAGTGTCACGCTGTCTTCTTAACTACTGCCCCTATTAACATCACATTAAGGTTTGTCTTGGTAAGGGGCGGACATCTATTAGTTGAGGGTCAAGAATCCTAAAGGTCAATGTGATTGGGGTCAAATATTGCAATACATAGTTGGTTAAAAAGTTTTATGACAAGCTTCTCATTTTCACTATATCTTCTTAAGTACTGCCCTGTAATAACTAAACCCCGCATGAGCCGCACCATGAGAAAACCAACATAGTGCGTTTGCGACCAGCATGTATCCAGACCAGCCTGCGCATCCGCGCAGTCTGGTAAGGATCCATGCTGTTCGCTTTCAAAGCCTATTGCAATTAGAGAAACCGTTAGCAAACTGCATGGATCCTGACCAGAATGCGCGGATGCGCAGGCTGGTCTGGATCCATGCTGGTCGCAAACGCACTGTGTTGGTTTTCTCATAGTGTAGCTCACATAAGGATTGATCTTATAAAGGGGCAGACATCTTTTGGTTTCATAAGGGTCTGGTAGTTAATGGTCAAGGTCACTGGGGTCAGATTTTTTAACAGTGTTGATTAAAGTTTTATGACATACTTCTCAATTTGACTTATAACTCATAATGTTTCATAGTAGTGGTATCCCTCATACCCCACACTTTTAAGTCCTACCCACACTTCCTCTAACCTCAAACCTACTCATACCCCAAAATACATTTCTTACACAACCTCACATCTCATATTTTTCTTGGGTTCCCTCACACCCCACGTCTTCACCTATCTCCCCCACCCCATTTCACCACCTCTCGCCTCAAATTTTTTTCTTTTTTATTTTCCTTACACTTAATTATATTGTTTATCTTGTATGTCATATGTTTATACGATGTTAAAATATCCCATATTCCCTGACTTCTACACTCACCCTTACCCACTTCCAAATTTTTTTAAATCTCTCACACATCGCATCTCATCCCTCATCCCCACTTCTACAGCCACCCTCTCCCCCGCTGTCTTTTATATTTTTTTCACACTTATTTGTATCTCATCTGAAATCTTAGTATCCCTCATTACCCATACTTCACCCAACAGGCATTGATACCCCTAGCCACTTCCATCAAATCTTTTTTTCTTACATTTCTTACACTAACTTATATCTCATATTGTTTCTTGGATTCCCTCATTCCACCAAACCGACACCCTATCCCCCTCCAAACTCTGTTATCTTTTTCATCTTTCAAGCTTGCTTATATAATACTTATACTACTACTAATAGTAGTTGTAGTAATAGAAGTACTAGTAGTAGTATCTCGAACATTTTCGAATAGTCGAGCGGGTGCAACTCAGATCACAAGGTCTAAGGTCAAGGTCACACTTGAAGTTCAAAACATCTTACTTTCTATTTATTAAAGCGGTGGCTGAGGGTACTAGTCGTCGTCAGTGATAGCTCTTGTTGGTAATGTTTAAGCGGCCAAAATGTGTAACATTTGTTTAATTGTATTTGATAAGTTTTTCCTAAATCTTAGGATAAACATCTGAAGTTAGAATGAGGATTTTTTTTGTTGTTGGAACACTGATACAGTCGGACTATTTTTCGATGCAGCAAATATTTCTAGATTGGTTTGTTATTGGTCGTGGATTTATGCATCTTTATATCATATGTATCGGTTTATTTTTTAAAATACATTTTTATGAGCACAAAATGCACATTCGACTGATAAATAAAACATCAGGGACAGTCAATATTTTTAAGACGCCACATAGAATACTGAATAGGTTCATTATTTTATAAGCTTCTCAAAATTGTACTCCTTAATAATTGTTTTGGACAGGGATAGTTTTCAAAAATAAATATCCATTGATCAGTTTATAAACAAAAAGACAAAAATCGATTTTACATATAAATCAAACAAATCTTATTTTATGCATTTCAATCTTAGTGTACTAAATAGTACACATTTTACCAGCGTAACGTCAAACGCAGTGCGCAACATTACGCTTACTCTTATGGTAATACAACATGTATATTACTCTTTCGCGTTTAATTGATGTTGCATGCAAATGAAAATTGTATTTGGATTTCTCACCGTCTGAAACAGTGCGTTTATCAGGGTATAATACTCTAATACTCTGAAAGTTCCATACTTCAGTAGCTTCAAATTGTACAGATAAAATCATACCTCTTTTATTCAAACATACATTCATTCTACCGTTCTTTGTCTGGATTGTCTAAATATTGCTTTTTAAAAGTCATTTTGGCCTCATTTCTTGTTCACTGAATTTTACACTGTTTGGCATAACATATATTAACCGACACCTAACTGAGCATTAACATTAACCCTTTTTTGGCTGAAATGACTTTTAAAGCAGCTGTGTCTTTAATAAGGACAGTGCGTTAAAGGTAGATCTTTAAGAGTGGTGGGTAAAAAGATGCGCTGATTAAATGTTTAGTCGTAGGCAAAGTTTTAGATTTTCAGTCCGTAGTTTTAAAGGATTACAGGAATATAAGGTTAGGTTATAACACGATAAACTCATTTTTTTCTAACGGGGAGAAATCCAAGTATGATTTTCTCTTGCACGAAACTACACTCGAACGCGAAAGGATATGATCTGTAAGGACTGAGAAAAGACAGAAGATGTATAATAATGCTTACAAAAAAAACTTAAATACAAGCAAAACCGTTGAAACTTAAAACAAACATACACATATTGAACTTTTATTTCTAACTTAAGCATTGTGACGTCATGAAATATTAAGTGACATTACGCATGGCGCATGTCTCTGTCCGTTTGAATAAGATCAGAAGAGATAAATTTATTAAAATTATACTTAACACTGTCACTTGTCACTATCTGTGCTATTTATTGCTGCTTGAAAAATGAATAAAACGCCATACAGTTGTGTTGGTTACTTCTTTTAAATAAATGGTCGTACAATTGCATTTAATTATTCAATTCGGATGTTTCAGAAATCTAATTAGTCTTCCGATAGTAAGTTTACATCATTCAAACCATTTGCAAAATGCAGTGGTGTTCAGCTGGTCATACTTTCTTGTACAATACTGAGAAGAGTAGCCTTACCGGCTTACACTTTGTCATCAGTAGTTACTCTCCTTTCATTGACGCCATTTGCAAAATACGTGGTAGTTTTACCCATGCTTAATCTTAATTACATTTTGTCATCCGATGTTACTTTATCTTGATGCCATTTGCAAAATGCATTGAGGCTACTTCGATTCGTCTTTTGCCATGCAGTTACTTTTCCCTCCTTGGCATCATTTCTAAATTGAGGGGAGATTACCATAGCCATTTTCAATTTAGTCAACATTTCCTTCCCTTTCCTCTTTGACGCCATTTATAAAGTACTAGATAAGTTGCCATAACCAACTCGTAGTTCAACATCCAAAGTTA
This sequence comes from Mercenaria mercenaria, assembly GCF_021730395.1. Classification (NCBI taxonomy): domain Eukaryota; kingdom Metazoa; phylum Mollusca; class Bivalvia; order Venerida; family Veneridae; genus Mercenaria; species Mercenaria mercenaria. The sequence goes on along the minus strand of NC_069368.1, from coordinate 21,764,794 downwards.
TTCCCCCTTCTTAGACAAAGTAAAGGGAAATTTAGCCTTACTGTCATATATTTAAAATACATAGTATACTTAAAATTAAGGGGAGGCTACTCTAACCGGCCTTTTTCAGAGCAAAAGTTGCCTCCCCTACCCCCTCTGCGCCATTTGCAAAATTAAGGTTACTCTAACTGATTTTTTTCGATCCAAGGTTACCTCCCCTAAACCCCTCGGTGCCATTTGCAAAATTAAGGGGAAGCTACTCTAACCAACATTTATTTTCGATCTAAAGTTACTTCCCCTAACACCTTCTACGCCATTTGCAAAATTAAGGGGAGGCTACTCTAACCGACCTTTTCTCCGAGCCGAGGTTACCTCCCCTACCACCCTCGGTGCCATTTGCAAAATTAAGGGGAGGCCATCTAACCGACATCTATTTTCGATCCAAGGTTACTTTCCCTAACATCCTTGACGCCATTTGCAAAATTAAGGGGAGACTACTCTAACCAACATTTTCTTCGAGCCGAGGTTACCTCCCCTAACCTTCTTGACACCATTTGCAAACGTAAGGGAAGGCTACTCTAACCGACCATTTTTCTCGAGCCAAGGTTACCTCCCCTACCCCTCGACGCCATTTGCAAAGTTAAGGGGCGATTACTCTAACCGACCTTTTTTCGAGCCAAGGTTACCTCCCCTAAATCCCTCGACGCCATTTGCAAAATTAGGGGGAGGCTACTTTAACCGACCTTTGTTTTTCTTTCGAGCCAAAGTTACCTCCCTTTAACCTCCTCGACGCCATTTGCAAAATTAATGAGGGACTAATCTAACCGACCTCATTTCTCGAGCCAAGGTTACCTCCCCTAATCCCCTCGGCGCCATTTGCAAAATTAAGGGGAGGCTACTCTAACCAACTTTTTTTCGAGCCAAGGTTTCCTCCCCTACCCGCCTGACGCCATTTGCAAAGTTTTGGGGAGGCAACTCTAACCTACCTTTACTTGAGCCAAGATTACCTCCCAAAGCCCCCTCGACGCCATTTGCAAAATTAAGGAGAGGCTACTCTAACCGACCTCTTTTTTTCGAGCCTAGGTTACCTCCCCTAACCCCGACGCCATTTGCAAAGAAGAGGGAGGCTACTCTAACCTACCTGCTTTTTGGAGCCAATGTTACCTCCCCTACCCACTCAACGCCATATACAAAATTAATGGGAGGCTATTCTAACCGACCATTTTTTCTCGAGCCAAGGTTTCCTCCCCTACCACTATTGACGCCATTTGCAAAAATTAAGGGGAGGCTACTCTAACCGACTGTTCTTTCTTGAGGCATGTTTGCCTCCCCTAAACCCCTCGACGCCATTTGCAAAATTAGGCGAGGCTACTCTAACTAACCTCTTTTCGAGCCAAGGTTACCCCACCAACCCCTCGGCGCCATTTGCAAATTTAAGGGGAGACTACTCTAACATACCATTTTTCGGGCCAAGATTACCTCCCTAAGCCCCCTCGACGCCATTTGCAAAATTAAGGGGAGGCTACTCTAACCGACCTCCTTTTTTGAGCCTAGGTTACCTCCCCTACCCCCTCGACGTCATTTGCAAACGTAAAGGGAGGCTACTCTAACTGATATTTTTTCCTCGAGCAAATGTTACCTCCCCTACTTCCCCCCCCCCCCCCCCCCCCCCCCCCCCCACCCACACACACACACACACACACACACACAATATAGCTTCGTAAGCACCTCCTTGGTTTAGGAAGGAAATCGTGGAAGAACTCAAAGGATATTTTAACTCCAAGTTCACAGAATTGAAGCAAGACTTCAAAGAAGATTCCGAATGGGCAGCAGAAAACGTACGAAAAAAGGTACGAACTGATAATTCATTATCTTTCAAAAACGTTTCAAATAGAAAGCTGTATCTTTTTAATGCTGATATAGCAGATTTATTAGACTCGGCTCAGAAAGCTATTAATCTTAGAAACGCCAGTAAGGCCACTGATTTCTTAGAGGAAGCCAAAAGTAAGATAAAGCATAGGAATAAACTTATCCGTATAGCAGATTCTTCATCGGCAGGCTGGTTAACTATACAGGAATATGAGCAGAACGAAGTCGCTAGCGACTCTGATGACGATAAAAAGATTCGTAGAGCCGAGGAGAGGGCCAAGGCTGCTGAAGGCAAAGTTGGAAAAGTCTAAAATGTTTGAGTCTGATAATAGCTCAGCTGGTAATAGTAACCAGGTATTTTTTTTATTTTTTTTATTTTCATTTACAATGGCTTCACGGATACACAAATATCGTTTGGGCGTCCACTGCGTACTTTAGTTTGTAATATATACCGTAAAATAGGTACATGTGTAAAGAATTATAAAGATCAAAATTTATTACATTACATATACAAGCTCGACCTTTAATCGAGCAGATAAATAGTAAACGGCATCACTTTCACGTGATTTCCGTGCAGGACTTGTCAAAACTTCGCCACGGCGAATTCATTGTTGGCTGTTATTGTTTACTTATTTATCGAATAAGTCTTATTATTTTCGTTATTTTCAGGAAAACAAAAATTTATTGCATTACTCAGTAAGTTAATATATGAATTTGCTCCCCGATAATGTCATTGACCGTTTATCACCATAAAATTTAGTTGTTAGTCTGTACATGATATAAGTAGTTGATTTATTAATTTATATTGTATTATTTGTCAAAAATATCTGAAATGAGAGTTTATTAATTCTTTCTGCACGAAAAAGTATTTATAAAGCCAAATTTATCTTCGGTTATTAACCTGAATTATGCTGTTTTGGCTATTCTATTTATACAATGTGTGTAAAGTTTAATTATATTTCTTCACCACTTACGTGGGAGGATATTTCAAAAGCAAAATGCTTAGGCGTAGCATGCAGTTCTATTAAGTTTACTGAAAATAACAAATGTACTCCTCTGAATTTCGTTTAGCATTATTTGAAATAAGTAGTGTTAGGATAGAAATAAATAAATAAATAAATAAATACTTTTTGGTTTTGACAGTCTTTCCGTAGCTATCGGAGAGAACTACAAAGAAATACAGTGGCGGGATAACAGAAAACCGTTGGCAGTCGAGACATCGTTTGTTACGCATGCGGAGGAGTGGGTCACTTCGCAACCGGCTGCGCCGCCCATCTCAGGATGTCCAGTGTCGAGCGACCCTTGGAGTCTGGAACCTTACGAAGGTCGGCAGTCCCCATCCTGGACAATATCAGTGCCAAGCCAGACAAAAGAAAAATGAAGTTTCAGATTGTCAATGTAAGGACGATAAGTATTGGCTTTTTGCTGAATCGTCAGAATTTCTTCCTGATTTAGATTTCAAAGAAATATTTTGTGAGACAATTGAAAGCTCATTTTCTGTTTCAGATCGTTCTGTTAAAAAGAGACTTCAAGCTGCACTTCCGTTTTGGAAAGATACTATTCAAGCAAACACAGACATTTTATCTGTTATTGAGCATGGTTATACCATACCTTTCATTGTAAATCCACCTACTTTTGTTTTGAAGAACAATCGCTCTGCTTTAGAAAATTATGATTTTGTGAAGTCTGAAATTTTAAAACTGTTAGATAAAAACTGCGTCTATCAGGTGCCCTTTTTACATCATAATGTTAACCCTTTATCAGTTGCTATTAATAGCGTCGGCAAAAAACGTTTGGTTTTAGATTTGAGCGTTTTGAACACATATGTTAAAAAACAGAAAGTGAAATTCGAAGATTTCAAAGTAGCCAAGGAATTTCTGGTTCCTAATGGTTTCATGTTCAAATTCGACCTCAGTTTAGGTTACCATCATTTTTCCATAAAACCAATACATCATACATATCTTGGTTTTTCATGGCAAATGGAAGGCAAAATTAAGTATTTTCTTTTCTCTGTGCTACAATTCGGATTATCATCTGCCCCTTTCATTTTCACAAAAGGGTTACGTCCCCTTGTTAAGTACTGGCGTTCATTCGGCATTAGGATAGTCTTGTTTCTGGACGATGGTTGGGGTATAAATGCCACCTACGAACTGGCTAAGTCAGATGCCGAAAAGTCCATTTTTCTTCCAGTTCAGTGTTTAGAATAGTTAGGCTATGTTTGGGATCTTAAGAACGGATGTCTGCATTCCTACTAGTAGAATAGTAAGCACAAGAGAATGCCTACAGAAAGTATTAGATTATTTCCCCTTTTCGTCTGCCAGGAAACTTGCTCAGCTATCTGGTAAAATCATATCCATGGCACCCGTCCTAGGTAATGTTTGTTTGTTGCAAACAAAACCGTTTTATGGTTTCATAGAGACAAGAGTTAGTTGGGGCAAAAATAAAGATATTACACGTCTGTGGAATTGCCTAAAATTTTGGAAAACTGTATTCGATTCCTCTTTTCACAATTGCAAAGTGCTTTTTCAGGATTATCTTCCTGCAGAGATAGTTTACTCAGATGCTTCGGCAGTGGCAGGTGCTGGGTATATTGAGTGTTGTGGTGATATTGCACACAAGGTTTGGTCAGATTTCGAGAAAAATCAAAGTTCTACTTTCAGAGAACTTTTAGCAATAAAGTTTTCGCTATGTTCATTTAAAAATCAGTTACGAGGAAAAAGAGTCTTTTGGAACACTGATAACAAAAATTGTGTTCATATTATTAATAAAGGTAGCATGAATGCCAATCTGCAGAATATGGCTTTAAAAGTTTTCAACGTATGTGCCCACAATGGTATTTCCTTGGAACCAACCTGGATTAGTAGAGATAAGAATATTACAGCTGATGAGCTCAGCAGATTATTAGATTACGATGATTACGGTGTAACACCAGATTTTTTCATTTCATAGACAATATGTTCGGGCCTCATGAAGTTGACCGCTTTGCTAATGAATACAATACTAAGTTGCCTCATTATAATTCATTATTCTGGACCCCTGATTCCGAGGCGTAGATGCTTTCTCGGTCAGCTGGTCCAAGGTTAACAATTGGTTAGTACCGCCGGTGTATTTAATGCCCAAAGCGCTCATTTTTTTGTTATTTTGTAAAGCGAAAGGTACTCTAGTAGCACCTTATTGGCCATCTAGTCCCTTTTTTTCCTTTGATAGTTAGTGAGCATTCGGTCTTTAAGCCATATATTTCCGACATGCTATTGTTTAATGACCCAAGTAATATTTATATGCAAGGTCGTAACAAAGACACTATTTTCGGTTCAGAAAAATTCACCAGCAAAGTTTTGGTAGTGAGGTTAGACTGCTCTGATGTATCATAAAATCTTAGTTTCGTTACATAATATAATACATGTATATTATATTTTTTCTCATGGTTTTACAGATTTGTTTGAAACAAACAGATGGAATGATGTCAAAATTCAAGCCAGTCATTTCAATACAGATCTGTTCTCAGCAGTGCAACAAGTGTGCATGAGGGGAAAAGAACCATCTACCACACGTAGCTATTTTCAAGCTTTCAAGAAGTTTAGAGAATGGTGTACCATTGTCCAGTTAACCGCTCTACCCGCTACGCCAGTTACGGTAGCACTTTACATGTATTTAGTTTCCGTTTTACAGGACGATAACTGTCATTCGTGTAGCAAGTCTAAATTAAATATGATTTTTTATGCCATTAACTGGGCACACAATGTTCCTTTTTCACTAAATCCGTGTTCAGACGAATGGTTAAAATTATGTCTCAATGGTTGTATTAGAATGATAGCTAAATCCGTTAACAAGAAGGAACCGGTTACTTCAGATATACTTATAAAATTAGTGCAATACTAAGCTGCTGAGGACAGTTCTTTGGGAAATTTAAGACTTATTTGTTCATTTGTTTTGTCATTTGCTGGTTTCTTTCGTATAAATGAATCGTTACACATAAAAAGATCAGACATAAAAATGTTCAATACTCATTGTGAAATACATGTTGAACATTCAAAGACTGATGTGTTAAGAGAAGGAAACACTGTCGTTATTTCTAGGACTGGAAACTTCTCTTGCCCTGAGGTATTTACTACAAGCTGGCATTAATACAACTTCTGATGAATTTATATTTAGACCGTTACAGTTTTCTAAGGTTAAAAACACTTGCGTTCTAAGACCATATTGCGACAAACCTTTATCCTATTCCAGTGTTCGTGATAGTTTCAAAAATATGATGGGTTCGTTGGGTTTAGAAGCTTCTCGTTACAGCCTTCATAGTTTCCGTTCTGGAGGTGCCAGTACTTCAGCTAATAACAATACCTCTGAGCAGTTATGGCAGAGACATGGCAGGTGGAAGTCCTCCGCGGCAAGGGATGGGTATGTAAAGGACAGTTTAAAAGACCGTTTGTCAGTGTCTTTAAATCTCGGTAGACTAATAAAAACATTTTGAGATTTATGTAAATGAACATGTGAATAGTAATACATGTAATTCATTATTGTTTCATGTTTGTTTCACACAGGTGTTCGTATAGAGACATTATGAAAATAAATCACAGTTGAGCATTAGAATTCGTGTATTATGTATCAAATTTGAAGTTGGAACGAAATATCAATTTGTGTAATTTTAGTAGGTTAACTGTTAGGTGTTGACGGAATGTCAGTGCATGTATTCTGCTTGAGGTGACGGAATGTCACTGTGAGTAATATCCGTGAAATGACAGAATGTCACTGTGAGTAATCCGCAAGAAGTGGTCAGTATTCTGCAAGAAGTGATGGAATGTCACTGTGAGTAATCTGCAAGAAGTGACGGAATGTCACTGTGAGTAATCTGCATAAGTGACGGAATGTCACTGTGAGTAATCTGCATAAAGTGACGGAATGTCACTATGAGTAATCTGCATGAAGTGATGGAATGTCACTGTGAGTAATCTGCAAGAAGTGACGGAATGTCACTGTGTGTAGTATGCAAGAAACGACGTAATGTCAATGTGAGGAGGCCAAATGTCGGAGTACACGAGTGGGACGGAAAGTCAGTATATGTGATTCCTATGAGCTATATGGAAACTGGCAGCAGGGGCCGACCACTAGTGAATGTTGTGGATGTTCTAAGCATAGGATCGTTTTATTTATAAGTATATTTATATTTTGATTTTCTTATTAGTCTGCCATTTTGTTAGTGATTTAAATTTTATTTTATATAAAATTGTCGATAGTAAAAGATACTAGCTAAATGTTCATACATTCAGATTCTTCCTGCCGTTGAGCACTTAGAGTCCATGATTTTTAATTGCTTTAACGTCTTGCGTATCGAGGATAACGGGTTCGAACCAGACCATGCCAATTTACAAATTAATTACGGACAATACGGTCCTAATTTTAGTTGTACGTTAGATAAGCTATCTGCCTGATATGTTATTTTTCAAAACAGGCTTGATACAAACAATATTTACAATTGACAGTTAAAATCGTTGGTTTTTCTTTGAATATAGCTATTCAGATTGTTTTTGTTTTACCTTTTTAAGAAAAATTAAAGTATATATGCATTTAATTACCATACTAGTAGTGGAATTGTCACATCAAAACACAATGGTTTGGTATGGGCGATGAAGACGACGGTCCCTTCATAAAATCTGTAGATGATTATACCAACGTTATGAGTATCATTTTCAATATTTTATCTGTTATTAAAGGTTTTCATTCCGTTACGTTTAAATGAATGGATTCTTTTATGATAGAACAAATTTCTTCAGGAGTATATCTATATTCGAACTTTCTTTTTTAACTCTCTTTGTTAGCTCGATATTTGCTGCCAAATACAAGCCTTATTCCTAAATTCTGTCTTTGTATTCAGTAGTACTAGTAGTTGATTCAGTTTTATTGGTTCAGTTCAGTGTCAATAGAGATTAGAGAATAATTAATTTACTCACAGCTTCGGCGTGAGTAATACAGGTTATTGTGCAGTAGCTGTTATCACCTGGGGGTATAAATTTCACACTTGCTGGTCATCTAAAGACAAGTAATCTGGATATGAGATTACATCATAGCAGCAGTACTGGACCCAAGATTTAAGCTGACATGGTGTATAAATGAGGAAATGAAAGATGAACACTATGCAAATATGAACAAATTTGAAGAGCCGGCAGAAATCTCAGCAAGTAGTATATTCAGTTTCATTCCTCAGACACCAAGACGTCAAAGACATACATCAGGAAAACGATCGGAACTTGACATTTATTTGTCTGATGACTGTGAAAGTTCTGAGTCAAACCCACTTCAATATTGGTCTGTACATGCAGAGAGTCTACCAAGATTGTCAAAGATGGCCGCAACCTACCTGGCTCTACCAGCATCGTCTGCGCCAGTTGAACGGCTCTTCTCAATAGCTGGGAAAGTGTTTAGGCCTGAACGGTGTTCACTGACAGACAGCAACTTTGAAGAATTAATGTTTTTGAAATGCAATTAGGACTTATAAACAAGCTACTGCATCTGTGAATGGTGTTCACTGACAGACAGTAAACTTTGAAGTGTTCATGTTTTCGAAATTCAACAAGGACTTATAAATATGCATCATTAATATGTCTTTGATAGTAACAACATGATGATTCTATTTGTGAATATATATTGCCAAATAATTAAAAAAATAATTAATTATTTTCCATAAAATAATTGTAATTAATTAATTACTTCTATAAAAAGTAAGTAATTATAACTGTAATTTAATTGAAGCATTTCCATTTTAATTGTAATTAATTAATTCTTTTGAAAATAATTGAACCCAGGTCTGACTTCCGGAGAAACGGTTAAGCACGGTGGTAAGTACTTTTTATAAACTTGACATGTTACGCACGTTATCTCTCACAGGCTATCTAGGTTTATCGAATGCAGATGTAATTTGACCGCATTCAAGTGATTTAAGTTGTATGGAGAAATCTGTATGTGGGAACATATGAGGTAAGCCACATTATTCAGCTTGTTAATTTATTAGCGGCCGTAGATGCAGGAGGTCATAGGTGAACGACCACTTCAGTAGCCTAATGGTAGAGCGTCGATACCGAAGACGAGGAAAACTGGTACGGTACTATTGACGTAGACTAGCTCCTAGACTATGATATATCTTTTTACATTTTTATGATTGAATGTAGTGGACTGAGCCAGTCTATATCCTATGTCCAATATCATAATGATAATTTCAACATCAGTCCTGTGTGAAAATCTCTAAAATAGACTGGCTTTTGTCTCTATGAAATTGAATTTGTCAAAAAAGGGAAAAATATAGAAATATAGTTATTATCAGTCTAGTGGCTAGTCTACTATTGACGCTAAGCATTAAGAGGATAGTTCTAGGACTAGTCAATGTGACTTGTAGTGGATTCATGTCACGTTAATAGTTCTGCGACAACAAAATAAAAACTGAAAACACTTGTATATAATCACAGGCAGGTATAAACTTATGCATGCAAATGTGTTGGCTCGAATGCATGTAGCGTAATATTTATTTACATATTACATTTTTCTATTCACATTATATTAGTCATATGAACTCATTAAAAATGAATGCGTTCATCTATTAACATAACTATTAGTATTTTTAAGAAATAAGCAAAAAAGAAGAAAAAAGATGAAAACAGTATCAAATATTAAAATTAAAATAACCCATGCTAAATTTTAAGCCTGGTCGCTTATACATAGACGTTTTTCCGCACCACAGTGCAAGTCATAATTCATATTTATACGTTTTACTTTAATGTGAAGAAGACATTTCAGCTACGTGGAGTAGGCTATATGCAAAAGTCATGCGTCCTACTTTTTAACTAGTAATGAAATCGGGTGACCTATTATAGTTTATCTCAATGGAGAATAAAAAAAGGTCGTGAAAATATGTCCTGATTTAAATAAAACACATGGAAGAGTTATAATTGGCAAAATGAAAGCATTTTATTCATTATTACGCCTTCATTCCGTCAGTTTGCATGGCTTAAAGAGGAAAATATTTCTTTAAATCAATAACACTTTAATATATTTACTTTAGGTTTGACCGTGCTGAATTGTTGTCCATACCGGCTTCTCTCTTTTAACTTTCATCTTCTGGTGTTTCCTCGAAGGCCGTTTGAAGAGCTTCTAGGAAGAGAAGAGGTGACAAGCCATACATGCTAAATAGTGCATGTATAGGTCTACCATTTTTTTTTCTTCAGGCATAGCTATTTATTACACGATGGCATCTAAACGGAACAAAATTGCACTCGGGGCAGCTGGCATTGTGGGAGCTGGAATTGTATCATGGCGAGCGTTCTTCCCGTGGATCGGTTATGATTTGACAATGATGAAACAAGGCGGTAGACTGATGAACTTGTTTATGAAAGATATTAACGATGAACGTTACGTCATTAATATGTTTGAAGAAGCAGTTGCAAATCACCCCAAGAAGCCATTTGTAATATTCGAGGACAGAGTGTACAGTTATGAGTTCATGAATGACCAGGCAAACAGAGTGGCAAATATAGCGGCAAAATGGGGGCTGAAACTTGGGGAATGTGTTGCTATAATGATAGAAAATGAACCGTCTTTCATCTGGACATTTCTTGGTAAGTGCTAAACCGTTTGTACATTGCCAAAGTTATAATGCTCAGAGTTAACAACACCCACTAAGTTTTGTTTTATACGCAACACCCTTTGACACAAAGTTTTATTTAATGCGTTAGTATCGTATGGTGTTGTTCCTTGCCACACTGTTGTGCAGACGACATCTTGTGACCCAAAGTATTACTTAATGCGTCAGTATGGAATGGTGTTATTCCTTGCCTCACTGTTTTGCAGACGACACCTTGTGACCCTAAGTATTACCTAATGCGTCAGTATGGAATGATGTTGCTCCTTGCCTCACTGTTTTGCAGACGACACCGTGTGACCCAAGAATCATTTAAAGCGTCAGTATGGACTGGTGCTCTTTCTTAGTTCAGTGTTTTTGCATGTGTTTGTTTCAGGTTTACAGAAACTGGGTATAGCTGTTGGACTCATAAACTACAACATTAACGGACAGCCATTGGTTCACACAATACGAGCATGTGAGGCGAAGGTCCTCATCGTTGGTTCGAGTATGTTTGTTTTTACTTTGTTTTTAAAGGGACTAACCCACACATTTTAGGCGAAAAATAATTTCGCTCAAAAAACGTGAGTAGTTTGAAAGTGACTAGTGGTACAAACTTATTGACATAAGATTTTTGCAAGATATTCTTATAACTTACCAAAACTGTTGTGCAGAAGGTAGTTAACCGTTACAACGCTTTTGAAGTAATGCAGAAAACTTACTTCTTCTTGCATTTTACCAATATCTAACTTTTCTTTTAATCAACTTTATCATTTTATTTATTTTCAGTGTCATATATACATTCTATCCCAAACTTGGTAGAAATGAACACGTTGAAAAAATTGCACCCAAATTGTGGGCGAGTAGCTTTAACTGAACAACGTTTTTATCTTCATGTCATTATTAATGACTATTTTTACTGACAATAAAACTGGTTTCGAATGTTCTATGATATGCAGGGACCAATGTTCGGCGTATTTCAGTGCTCGAGTAAATTGTAGCGTTGCACGTGTTTTACAGCTGATAGAATAGTTCACTCGGTCAAGGAGGTGAGGTCGGATATAGGAGATATTCCCGTGTATGTACAAGGTCAACACCGTGGTCCAGAGTTTCAGTCCTGGGATAGTTTGATGTTGGCTACACTTCCAATACCCGTATGTCCAAGTATAAGACAAGGGTTGACTATGAAAACGACATGTTGTTATATTTTTACTTCCGGTACTACAGGCAAGTGAGTCACTTTTTTTCATTACTGCAACAAACACAGGAGGCGTTACTGTAACAATAATATTTGCATGTACGAAACGAATGAATAATCAGATTACCACCCAGCCCGCTCCCTTCTCCCCCCCCCCCCCACCCCCACCCCCAAAAAAAACAAACAAATAAACAAGAAATACCCACAACAGCAACTAATGCTTATTTATTGTAACTATCTTTTTATATATCCAGTTTTATTCAATTTCAAGCTTCAAATCTATCAAACAAAAATAAAGTGAAAAAAGGACAGATACCAGAAAATTGATAAATATTCAAGACAGAGTTATATTTCTTGCATTTAAAGTTTCAGTAATTACAATGTTATCAAAATGCAAGACTTATTAATCAATAGTTGTCTAGGGAAGCTTCTAGGCCATAACATTTTATCTCACTGATATCCACAGGGGTCTATATTTGAAAGAGAAATATCAGTAGTAATTATAGCGATAAATAAAAGTAAAATGACATAACATTTTTCTGGTAAATAAAGGTGTGGTTAATGGTTAGGGTGCGTGAGACACATTTATACTGTGGTATAAGGCCAAACAAGTTGATAGTAAGCGAAAAAAGTTTTGGTAAATGTATGCGCTTAAATACTTTGTTATATCAAAAGATACACTTACTGAATAATTTTTCATAAAGCGTTATTCACCACAGTATGTGTATCAAAGATTTTGGAATGGAGCTAAATGTGCATTTTTGACTTCTCCCGACCATGACCTTGAACTGAGTCTTGGAGATTAGATGCCGAATTCTTTGAACAGCACTCCTCAATGTTGTTTCAAATTCAGAAATTACAAAGTTAAGAAGACGGAAGAGCCATAGAATAGTATGCAAGCTTTAAGTGATGAACAAAGTTTATAATAATTATTTTTATCCAAAAACTGGTACTTTTTGAACAGAAGAAATACCGCGTGCGCGCATGTGTGACTGGTTTCCATACAAGATGTACAAGAGTGTGATTTGTTTTTGATAGGTCTGCCAAAGCCTGTAATCATAACACAACTAAAAGGGATTGGTTTTAGTAAGTTCTTCCAGTTTTTCAACTTCATTCCATCAGACATCGTGTATACATGTACGCCACTATATCACAGTGCGGGATTTGGTCTGGGGCTTATAAACACACTGGATCAGGGTAAGTATATACCCTTTTAAATTATCATATGACTTCTGCAGGACAGTTCATATTAAAATTGTCAATGCTCTCAAAGATACTTAGACGCTCTTAATGAATCAAGTAATTTATCGTTCTGATTTAAGTGAATATATGCAGTTTGGTATTGTACCTCCTGTTAATTAACCGTTAAAGATATTAAATGCGGCAAACAAAGCTCTACCTACTTACACAATATCAACAATATCTGGATTAGAAAAAACAGAAGTATATCATGTTGCATTATGTTTAAACGTATTGCAAACAATATGTAATATTTCTAAAACTATTTCGTCATATGTGACAAGACATATGAGCGACTTTGATATGTTTATCTGCGTTTGACGCTATATTTGATCCATGATTTTAAAGATACATCAGTATGGCCATATTCCTTTCACTACGCAGAACAGTGTTCCAAAAATTCTGGAGTAATCTTCTAATTATTGTCAAAAGTATAAAATAGTTCACTGTTCACTCTGGGCTATTGAGATTATCCACAGTTCTTCACAGGAACCGATATGATCTGCTTTCCATTGTCGTAAATATTTACCACGTGACTATGCTGTACGCACTAGGTTTTATTTAGAACAGTCCGTACACGCTCTAAATATTCCAGAACACTTCTCTTTCGGAGTAGAATGGTCGGAGTTGTCAAAGGAATATGACCTACGATTATAATACTAGCTTTAACAAATTGTAATTTGCGCAACGAATCTGTTTTTTTTTGTTTTTTTTTGCAGGGGCTACAATGGTTCTCAAACGGAAATTTTCTGCTCGTCAGTATTTTGAAGATGTACGAAAGTACAATGTGACTGTCATACAATATATAGGGGAGCTCTGTCGGTACCTACTATCCGTACCGGAGGTAAATTTAGTACTTGGAGATCTAAACTGACACGGTTACGACAGCATTACATTCGAACTTCGTTCGCTTGAACTCAACGGGACCAGAAAAAATCGTTCGAATTATCGGCATTTTGAACCATCGATTAATATTTTACAATTATTGCTTTTTGGTGAGGTCGATATCAGGTCGATAAATCCACATATCGACCGAACTTAAAAGGCAACAATTGTTTTATTATTAAATCCAGCCTACTCATAAGTAAAAACTTTAAATACCAATATGTGCAGCCTTTTGTCATTTTTCGTGGTAAATTGTGTACGACGTCGCATTGTTTTGACGTCAACCGTGATGACGTCACAGCTGGAGGTCAATACGTGTTTTTGGCTCCGCCTCCCAGCAAACACACAACGTTAAGACAACGTTGTGTTTTAGTTGTATGTTAGTTGTGTTATTTTACAACGTTGTGACAACGTTGTAACAACGTTGAGAACTATTCAAAATAGTGATTTGAAATGTATAGGAGAAAGTCCTATGCAAGCAATGTGTGAATGTACTGAAAAGACCCTATAAAAAGACACACTGAGTTTTTATCTGAATCTTGTAAAATCTACAACGTTAGTACAACGTTGTGCAAACGTTGAGCTACAACGTTGTGTACGTAACAGTGCTGTAACGTTGTCACAACGTTGTAAAGTAACGTTGTCACAACGTTTTACTCAAGTTTGAATCACAACGTTGTTAAGGTAACGTTATATTAACGTTTTTACAATGTGCCAATTTTCAGTGAAAGAGTAGTTATGAAAGTATATTCAAAACCGACAGTTGCCTAGAAAAGCCTGCCTACTTGCGGAGCTACCGAGGTCGCCTGCTCAGCAGCTGTCACTGCCTCATACGTGAACTGCTTTGCTACTCCCTTATATACTAATTTTTTTCGCTCGATTGTGAAGAATAAAGCCGAATCCGGGAAAACCTTGGAATGGCGTTTAATGAGGACGTTAACTGCCATGACCCATTATTAGGGTTCAAAACCCACGTCTCCGTGGTAAGCAGCCGACACCTTATCTCCAACACCAACACTCCCTTCTGCCGCAAAACATTGCCAGTTTATAGGTAATTTGTACAGCATATGCTGTATGCAGGTCTAGAATTTTCTCTCTTTTTATGGACATTCTGTAAATATATTTACAATCCATAAATCTGAGATTTTTCAGTATAAATTTATAGATGGTTGTATGAGATCTGTTAAAATTACAATTTAAATCATAACTGCAAGTTAAAATGAAATTTTTCACTCATTACATTAAGCATGACGTAGATTAAAAACATAGAAATTATTTCATACAGATGAATCACTTTATTTTTTTCACATTTTCCAAAAATTCCCAAGTTGTCAATATTGACAGAAAATCACACAAAAAACCCTTCTTATGCATTCTAAGTTTAACTCTGCAGTTTTGACCAATTTTTAGAAGGATAAAATGCCCCTGCCCCACCTACCCCCGCCCGATCATACCTGGGACCTACGCTTAAGCAAATTATGTATTTATGAGGGTACATCAGAAATACTGATGACCTGAACTTAAAAACTTCTAAAAAATTAAGCTTGTTTCTTAAAAATAAATTAGGTTAGATCTATTTTAGTGTCAATATTTTGTTGTTGTTGTTGTTGTTGTTGTTGTTGTATTTCATTATGTAAGCTGATTTCGTAGCGATAGATTCGAATCTATATTTTGCAATTATAATTGTCGTTTATTTCAATTTAAGTTGTCGAATATACTGTAACATCATTGAACATAAATATTTTTTCGTAAATTTACTTCGAGTATTCCTTCTTAAAAAGAACGTTGATTCGGATGTATACTGACCCCTGAATATCTGCATGCGCGCCGAATGTTTACAAGTCCGTTAGTATTTTTGGTGTCTCTCGGTGATACTGTTACACATTAGAACAACTGAATAAAATCTCTTTCATTAACTATCGATTATCTGGTGTTTTACGTAAGACTGAGGTAAGTACATATAAATTAATACTTATATACTCTAGATTATTCTTGAATTCATTTTGGCGCAAAGTTATCCCAAGATTTGGGCCAAGTCAAGATTTTGTTGCAGATCAAATAGCCTACATATGCGTTCGTTAACAGCAACATGAAATTTATTCAGTAAAAACCCTAAAGTCTAGTTTCTGTAAAGAAAAAAAAGAATGCAAACTGCTGCCATACCCACCCACTTCTGTTAAACAAGAAAACTTTCCTTATAATATTCAGCATGGTAAAGGTAAAGGTAAGTTTATTTACCATCGCTTGGTGAAACAATTAACATAAGCTCACTAGAGCTTTTCTGCGACCCAATATTAAGAACAGTTAAAACCAATTATACCTCACCCCCTGCAATTTGCTGGTACCATTTACAGCTGGGTCGACTGAGGCAGTCGTGATAAAGTGCCTTGCCCAAGGACGCACCGCAGTGGGAGTAGCCAGGATTCGAACCAGGGGCCTTCGCCTCCATAGGAAAGCGTCTTAGCCCTCTCGACCAGTGCGTCCGCAACTATTTAATTTCTGTTTCGAAGTCTTTTAGTGCTTTCACGGGATCTACTTTTCAGATTATATTTACAGCACAACAGCGGATGTTAAGTGCTGTGTGGCGGCCTTAAAAGTCGCCCCGACTTCATCTCAGTGTTGATGTATTTTCTGGTCCTTCGGGATCATTGATATCAACTCATTTAGATTTGAAGATTGATTACTGCTTAAGCCGGTGATAGGGGGCGTGGGCAGTGTTACATTATCCATAACTGCTCATGAACAGACTCAATCAAACTGAGTCTGCAATTTTCACTGTTTGTTAAAATTGTTTTGTTCTCGGTGCTTCCAAGGGATCTACTTTTCAGATTATATTTATATTTTTAACTATATAAGTATTAAATCAGAGCTTCAGATAAGCTGCGTACTTATGAAAATAAATTTTCAGAAAACCTGATTGAATTAATAAAATTAACTCAAGGATGTATCTAGCCATCTGGGTTACCGAATGCCTAGTCTGAGATTTAGCCGATCTGAGATCCCTTTACCAAACTTAATTCCAGTCTGAAAGCTACAGTAAAACCAATTCAAATCTGGAAGATATCTCTTGTTTCTTTGTCAATCCTCAGGCCTGTTTACAGGGAGAGGTGGCGAATCCTTAATTGGTCCGATCTCATGCCAAGTAGGACAGGAGAGGTGGTACAAATGCATGTAGATACCAAGATTTGCATGTCACTACTTAGTATGTCATTGTAAACTAATTCCAAGTCTGAAAGCTACAGTAAAACCAATTCAAATCTGGAAGATATCTCGTGTTTCTTTGTCAATCCTCAGGCCTGTTTACATGGAGAGGTGGCGAATACCTTAATTGGTCCGATCCTCATGCCAAGTAGGACAGGAGAGGTGGTACAAATGCATGTAGATACCAAGATTTGCATGTCACTACTTAGTATGTCATAGTAAACTAATTCCAGTCTGAAAGCTATATAGTAGAACCAATTCAAATCTGGAAGATATCTCGTGTTTCTTTGTCAATCCTCAGGCCTGTTTACATGTAGAGGTGGCGAATACCTTAACTGGTCCGATCCTCATGCCAAGTAGGACAGGAGAGGTGGTACAAATGCATGTAGATACCAAGATTTGCATGTCACTACTTAGTATGTCATAGTAAACTAATTCCAGTCTGAAAGCTATATAGTAGAACCAGTTCAAATCTGGAAGATATCTCGTGTTTCTTTGTCAATCCTCAGGCCTGTTTACATGGAGAGGTGGCGAATACCTTAACTGGTCCGATCCTCATGCCAAGTAGGACAGGAGAGGTGGTACAAATGCATGTAGATACCAAGATTAGTCACTACTTAGTATGTCATAGTAAACTAATTCAAGCCTGAAAGCTATTACATGTTTCTTTTGTCAATCCTCGGGCCTGTTTACATGGAGAGGTGGCGAATACAATGTACCTTAAATGGTATGATCCTTGTGCAAAGTAGAACTAAGAAGAGGTGGTACAAATGCATGTAGATACCAAGACTTGCATGATGTAAATACTCAAAGTACTTCATACAATATAGTAAAACTAATTAATTTAGTTGGGTTTTACAGCCACCAACACAGTATAGGTTAAAAAAACCCAATTCAATTCAAATCTGAAAGCTATCTCATGTTTTTTACAATCCTCAGGCCTGTTTACATGGAGAGGTGGCAAATACCTTAAATGGTTCGATCCTCATGCCAAGTAGGACAGGAGAGGTGGTACAAATGCATGTAGATACCAAGACTTGCATGATGTAAATACCTAAGTTTGTCATACGTAGTAAAAACCAGTTCAAATCTCGTGTTTCTTTGTCAATCCTCAGGCCTGTTTACATGGAGAGGTGGCGAATACCTTAAATGTTACGATCCTCGTGCCAAGTAGGATAGATTAGGAGAGGTGGTACAAATGCATGTAGATACCAAGACTTGCATGATGTAAATATTTAAGTATGTCATACATAGTAAAACCAGTTCAAATCTGAAAGCTATCTCATGTTTCTTTGTCAATCTTCAGGCCTGTTCACCGGAGAGGTGGCGAATACCTTAATTGGTACGATCTCATGTCAAGTGAGACATGAGAGATGGTATAAATGCATGTAGATACCAAGCTTTGCATGATGTAAATTTTAAGTTAAATTCTTAACGTACAGTTATGTCTCCTAAATGCTCTCTAAATTTTCAAATAATTTTACATGCACATCACCATCATGAGCGCAAGGAACACGTGCATTTACATGTTACTTTGACCTTCACCTTGACTTGAGAT
Source organism: Mercenaria mercenaria (assembly GCF_021730395.1). NCBI lineage: Eukaryota > Metazoa > Mollusca > Bivalvia > Venerida > Veneridae > Mercenaria > Mercenaria mercenaria. Next base: position 21,746,263 of record NC_069368.1, on the reverse strand, counting down.
ACTTTTTAAAGTCAGTGTCTTCAGAAAATAAGCAATTTAGGTGCCATACGATATGGAGGTATTCACACCTTCAGTGATAGCTCTAATTATTTAATTTAAAGGTTTTAAATGACTGAAATTGAATCATTTTGATCCCATTAATGGCATTAAAAAGTTTATTCAATGAGTACTGTCTTGTTCTTATAATGCGATCTACTCTTGTCAATACGATTGCTGTAGAACTGATTGGCCCTTTACATATTTACAATATTTAACTGTTGTTCTGTTTCCTTTTTACAGTCCCAATATTATTGCACATTCGGTAGCAAAGATGTTGACACCACATGTCGTTGATGATGACTTTTACGGGATGGAATAAGGTTTGGTCATTGTATTCCCTGAAAGGAATGAGAGGAGGAAAAGTAACTGGAAGCCTGGCTATCTGCAGGCCAATGCTGGCTGCAGGTCAATATTGAGTAAGTTCAGTAAGTACTGTTACAGTGTGGAGTAAATTTGTTTTTAACATGTCCAGAGAAAGAGGATAGGTAGCTTGATAATTAAAAAAACAACATGTTTAGAATATTGATAACATAAATCATCATCACTGACAGGTATTTTTGGGGGACAATTCAGAAAAGAAAAAGCTCAGCGGGGCCCTCATGTTCTCAAACCATTTTTCAGTCTCATTTGTTGTTTATCTAAAACATCATAATCAAGCGGAATCCATTTAAATAGCTATTTTAGATAGTTTTAAATTTCATTTGTTGTTTCATTATATAATATAAGATTTAAATTAACATGTGAGCATGGCGCCTAATGTGGATGCCTCTTTGTGATAACGGCAATTTGATTACAACTTTTACACCACTGTAATGATTTTTTTTCAGATGCTCTTATGAAAACTCATGACAGTAACAAAAAAAGAAGCTGAGGATGCTGTTTTTAAAACATGCCCCATTCAAAAAAGGTGGATTGAAATTTAAGGTAGGCTTAGATTCTATTGCTTTTCTATTGTTCAGTGTTGATGCTTTTTGGATAAGTCAGAAATTTACAACTTAAATGTAACTTGAGCTCTTGATAATCTTCAGCTTTACTTCTTGTTTTTGGTGTTGCACAAAAAAGGTCAGCATAATTTGATTCAGGTTTTACTGCAGGATTCAGGATGGTTGAACTGATATAAAATTTAAGAACCAAATCTTCACCCTTAAATTTTGCTTAAAACATAAATTTAAGTTTCAGAAACAATTTAAACAAATAATGTGTCTTTGCTCCAGAATCATTCTATCATTGACATTGTTTTACACAAGTACTTAATATTAATGAATTATATTAAAACAAAACATTCAATATTATTACAGAAAGGTGTGACGGGTGCGTCTGCTGCAGGCAGGGAGGATTTGACGGTCAGCCAGAGGATTTGGAGATTTTACTGTAATGTCTTTAATGTGGACTTGCGTGTGATTTAAGTTTTCACAAGGGTTTTAGTGTGTGTGAAAGTATGTCAGTTTTCGAAATTAAGCTATGTCAATTTGCTCAAACTACATAACTTAAAGAACTTTGAAGCGGTCTTGTTGACGTCATGAGCTTTTGTTTAATACCAGTATTGGTGATATAGGCCCATGATTATACACTGTAGAAAGTGAACAAGTTCATGCTCGATACAGATAGTCTTTATAGCCTGATCTCTGAATGATATTTATGACCAAAAGAAGGCATAAAATAAAAACATACAGTAGTGATTTGAATTATTAATATTGTTAAACTAGATCTGGGCCAGTATTCATAAAGGATCTTATTAAAAAAAATTATCTAGAACTTAATATTCTTTGAACAATCAAGTCAAAAACTTTTCACGCTCTTTAAATATTTCACAGCATGACTCCAAACTTGTATATTATACCAAAGAAAAATAGATTGGCAATTGAAAGGGTATAGAGCAAATCTCGCCAACATCACATGGCAACTGAATGAGGTCTCCTTTTAGTAAGCATATTTGATCACAATTGATCAAGTCAGCAAACGCTTTGAAATAAGAAACTTGATCGTTGTTTTATAATGCTAATGGTACTTTTTAATAATGTTACTAGTATTTTCTACACAGGAAAGCAATTAATTTTTGATTGGAAGTCTGAGAAATCAACAGTTGTTGAAAAATGGACTCGATTCGGTTTATTACGCGCCAGTGTAACATTAAATACTGACCACGTTGAAAATTGGCCCCATAGATCCTTTTTCAACGTTGAGAATTGACCGTCAACATTTCAACATCAAATTTTGATCAAAGGGTCCTTTTTCAAAGTTGAGAATTGACCCGTCAACATTTCAGCATTAAATTTTTATCAAAAGATCCTTTTTCAACATTGAGAAATGGCCCCCCCCCCCAACATTTCAACATTAAATTTTGATCAATGGGGTCAATATTTAATGTTACACCGGCTGTACCGCCAGTTTAATACTTCAGTAAGCATCTGTTGATTTGATCACGACTGATTAAATCGGCAAACACTTTGAAATAATATAACGCGCCAAGGTCAATGTCACCAAGGTGTTATAGTGACGTCTTTGGTTATTTTTAAGGTTAAAGTTTTTCGGCAACCTTTGTTTTTCTGTCATAGCTTTGTTATTATTGCTTATATCTTTCTGTAACTTACATAAACATTGTCCAGCATACAAACAAAGTTATGTACAGGGGGTCGGCCCATTATACCCAAGGTCAAGGTCACCAAGGTGTTATACTTAGGTTAAGGTCACAAACTTGTTATACTTGGAATTATTTTCATGTTTAAATTCTTTGGAAAGCTTCGTTTATAGGGCATACCTTTGGTACTTTAAAGATAGTGACCACTTTACCATCATCATCTGCATGTGTGGTAGCAATCCCAATAACTCTAATATGTGTTCTTGACAGAATTATGCCCCTTGATGTATCTTCCTTTTAAAGTAGAGGTCTCCTGTTGAGACATATATCATTTTACTGTCAAATCACCGAATAGTGGAGCGCGTGTCTTACGGACAGTCTTGTTGTTTAGACCCTTAGAGAATTTCAAATTTGTTGTCGCATATCTTCACTCTGATGTGTTGCACACAGTCGCATCCATATAACCATGGTCAAGGTCACACTTTGGTCAAAGGTCAAAAGAGAGTTTATTCTAACACATTCTTTGTTTATTCTTTTACTATTTTTTTATCAGAAAATCAAATTATTGATCGTCTGCGTTACTTAAATTTTGTTTTTCTCAAAAATGTCAAAGGTAACCATTTGAAACTTGGAAAAACTTGTTCACTTTTACACATTTTTATACGCCCGAAGGGATGTATTATGTTATGACGCCGGTGTCCGTCTGTCCGTCCGTCCGTTAGCAATTTCGTGTCCGCTCTGTAACTCTTGAACCCCTTGAAGGATTTCAAAGAAACTTGACACAAATGTTCACCACATGAAGACGACGTGCAGAGCGCTTGTTTTGGATGACTAGGTTCAAGGTCAAGGTCACACTTAGGGTTTAAAGGTCATATAAGTGTGTTTCGTGTCCGCTCTGTAACTCTTGAACTGCTTGGAGGATTCCAAAGAAACTTGGCACAAATGTTCACCACACTGGGGCGACGTGCAGAGGGCATGTTTTAGATGACTCACTTCAAGGTCAAGGTCACACTTGGTGGTCAAATGTCATATATGACTTTGCTTTGTGTATATTGCTCTGCATTGCAGTGCTCTTGTTTTTATTTGGCAGATCCTTTTTTGTTCTCTTACAATAATTTTTTTGTATTACTTCCCTTTTTTGTTACTATAAATAACTTATTTTGAAACTTTTTTATTATTTGCCATAGGGAAAAACCGAGACCACTTTTCTGTGGTACAACATGGATGGTACCTCCAATTTTTAGTTGTATTTTGACGTAACTTTACCTGGTAAAAATTTTTTTGTGGACTTGGAATTTTTTTCTGGATTTTCTTCTTTTTTTTTCTGTCCTTTTGGGCTTCAACAGTCAAGTTCTTTAAATTTTGCGCCCGTCCTCTGATGTAACCTTTGGGGTATATTGCCCTGCTTGGCGGCGCTCTTGTATTCATTGCAATGCAGGTAACCCTGTGATTAGTTTTTACAGAGTAAATACCTCTTACTGTCCGTCAGTCTCCAATTTCTCAATACAGTGTAACAAGGTATTTTTCTTCTTTACAGTGGTGACCTCATTCTGTTGACTAGGTGACTTTCAATGATTTTTTTGTTGAGCTATTGCCCTTTTTCGACCTTGAATTTTCAGTTTTCAGTCCAATTACCCAATATCTTATCATAGGTATTGACATGTACTAGACATAATTTATTGTGATGACCCAATTTATTAGACAAGAGGAGTAACTCTATCAAGGATCATTTTCTAAGAATTATTGCCCTTTTTATACGCCCCTTTGAAAAATTTGGACGTATTATGGGAACGCCCTGCGGGCCGGCAGGTCACGTCCGGAGCATATCTTCTTCATGCATGGAAGGATTTTGATGAAAATTGGGACAGTTGCTCACCATCATGAGACGGAGTGTCATGCGCAAACCAGGTCACTAGGTCTGTTCAGTGTATGTGCAACCGTGCGTGCTTGTGTCCGGATTTGATTACATGTCGGACTGTAACTTTGACATGCATGGAGATATCCGTTTATATTTGGCATGAATGTTAACCTCAGTGAGACGGAGTATCATGCGCAAACCGCAGGTTCCTATCTCAAAGGTCAAGGTCACAGAGGTCAAAGGTTAAATTCAATAATGACTGTCCGGAGCATTTCTTCTTCATGCATGGATGAATTTTGATGAAACTTGGCACAATTGCTCGCCATCATGAGAGGGAGTGTCATGCGCAAGAACCAGGTCCCTAGGTCTAAGGTCAAGGTCCCCAATTAGAGGTCAAGGATACAAGAATGGAAACTGTTCGGAGCATTTTTTTCTTCATGCAGGGAGGGATTTTGATATTACTTGGCACAAATGTTAACCACCACGAGACGGAGTGTCATGCGCAAGAACCAGGTCCCTAGGTCTAAGGTCAAGGTCACACTTAGAGGCTAAAGTTCAGATACAAGAATAACTTTGTCCGAAGCATTTCTTCTTCATGCATAGACGGAATTTGATGTAACAATTGTACACCATCATGAGACGGAGTGTTATGCGCAGGTCCCTTCTTTAGAATTACTTCCCTTTGTTGTTACTATAAATAGCTTATATTGCAACTTTTTCATTACTAGTCGTAGGGAAAAATCGAGATCACTTTTCTGTAATGCAACATGCATGATACATCCAATTCTGAGATGTATTTTGACCTGTCTCTACCTGGTAAGATTTTTGTGTGGACTTGCAACTTTTTTGGGGGGGGGGGGGGGGGGGGGGTTTAAAGATTAACTTCCCTTAGTTGTTACTATAAATAACTTATATTGTAACTTTTTTATAATTGACCATAATTATGGAAAAACCAAGACCGCTTTTATGTGGTATACAACATAGATGTTTTTTTCAATCAGTATGTTAAAACTTAATAGGATGATTGCACATGCAGAGTTTATGACCCCTATTTATTTTGGGGGTCACTGGACCTGAACATGAGAAACAATTTCCATTTCATAACTTTTAAAAGAAGCACTAGGCCCAGAATTTTGAAACTTAGTCGGATGATTGGACCCTGCCAAGTAGATGATCCTTTTGCAGCCAACCCTCATTGTCTCTTCGACTTTTGCTCCTTTCCCCTATTGACTTCTTGCCTATACGACTATGCATTTGGGGAGACATGCATTTTTCTTCAAAATCATCTTCTAGTTCACCTTTGCGAACTTGCGCTCATGAAATCCGTATTTACCTTGTTCCTGTGGGCATGTCATTGTATTAGATTTTGTTATCGTTGAACTACATAAGCTTTTTTGTATTTAATTAAATTGAATTATAGTTATCGTTAAACTACAAATAAATTTTTTTAATAATTTTGGACTTGAATTATCGTTATTGTTAAAGTACATAAGTTTTTTGTATTTGATGGATTTAAATAATTGTTACGTATGCTTTAAACTGTATTGTATTATCAAGGGGTGCAGTATTCCCATATACTGCTTAAGGGATTACTTTCGTTGTTTCTGAACTTAACGAATATTTTAGTAAATATTATAATTAGATCTTGAATTAAAATATGTAATTGAAATTTTGTTTTGCTTATTTATTTAAACATGAGCTGTTAAAAGTAGGTTGTATTTTGGTGGTTTCACAACGTTAACCAACAACGTTGTCACAACGTTGATACGACTCCACATTTTTACGTTGTCACAACGTTGTATCTGACCGCAACACAACGTTATGCCACAACGTTGTCGCAACGTTGACACGACTCCACACTTATACGTTGTCACAACGTTGTTTCTAACGTTGTCACAACGTACAGCACAACGTTGTAACAACATTGTCACAACGTTGCTGTGCTTCCTGGGCTTCCACTCAGTATGACTTTTATCATTGATCATGTGACTACATCTAGACCAATGGAAAGGACTATAAATATAGATTTAATAATAAACATGTATATTACCCGATGTATTGATCAGGATATTTTTTTTCATTTTCAAGAATTTTACAGCAACTTTCGCTAGTATTTTTTGATATTTAAAAAGGCTGTATTACTTTGATATATACTTTTTGTTTCAGAGTCCGCTAGACGGTAAACATAAAGTGAGAGTGGCTGTTGGAAACGGGTTAAGGGCAGACATATGGGAGACCTTCAAACAGAGGTACAACATTCCTAGAATCTGTGAATTCTTTGCGGCAACTGAAGGAACAGCCGGCTTTATTAACCTTAGCAACCGGACAGGATCCTGTGGTCGCTACTCTCCTTTAATAGTAATAAGATCTTTGTTTTATCTGAAGAGTTTTCATGTTCTTGCAAATAGACATTTGCAAATTAAGACGAAGTTGAGTGTGAATACCCCTGACGATCGATTTTAAGGGGGCCATCTCAACAGTATTCGATTATATCATGTGCGGTAGGAAAATATGCGAAAAATGGTGATAAAGTCTGGCATATTATGACACTACTTTGCGGTGATGATACAGATTTGGCTGTGTCTGTTAATCCGTCCGTCTGTCCGTTAGAAAACAATTGTGTTACACATACTGAACTACTTGGGACAGTCATGAAATTGTATATGAATGTAATTCAACATTAGAATTTGCGCACCCGAGTTTTTAGCGCATTTTCGCATACACTGATCAAGGTGAGCTTGTGGCAGCACTTTATCCGCCGTCCATCTTCATCCGTAGTCGTCCATTATTCACAATACCTCTATTAATACCCAAGAGGTTACAATTTAAACCAAACATAATGAAACTTAGAATGTTTGTTAAGTAATCTCGACAGAGCGAGTTTGAAACTGAGAAGCTTAAAAATAATTCAGTCGACTAGTTTTCTTTCGTCTCTCATTAACAGTTTTTCGCTTCATTTTTTAAGTTAAAAATGTATAAAGTACAAAAAATCATTAATTTTCGTAGACGGCGGGGAGGAGGGGGCTATTTTCTTGGATTTCACGATTGTTTCCTTTAATACAGTACCAAAATGGCTTTCATTAAATTGATATTATTATATACGTATCTTTTATTTTTGTTTAAAGTCTGAATTTTATTATTTTGCCAGTTTCCCCATGCTACATATATTGATTTGAAATATTTCATATTCGCTTTTATTTCAGTCCTGGCTGGATAAGACACCTAAGTTATTTGTGAAAGTGGACATAGACACTGGAGAAATCCTTCGAGATAAGAATGGACACTGTATGCCGGTCGGTGTTGGTATGTATCGGAATAGTAAAACTCTGCTTTGTTCTCAAATAAATTCATTGTTTGGAGTTCAAATGCGAATTATTTTTATTCTAACGTCTCATCAAATCTTTGAGGATATTCACTAACTATGCTAGTTTTCTTTTTCATCGCGCCGCTATGGCGTTTGACGTTATGAATTTGTAATTGTGCAAAAAAGTGCATGTGTTGCATAGTAACACACAGTTTCAGTCTTATTTGTTCAATATGAATTTAAATCGTGCGTATATCAGAGAAACTTGTAAATAACAGCGGGGCCGTCTCAACAGTCTGGATTTCTTATTGCCAGGCTGGTCCACCAGTGTTCAGTTCTATTCTCGACAGAGGGCTATTCATAAAGAATCCACTCTTTTAATCATTTCTCTGAAGTATTTATACTGTAAAATCACAGCAAATTTAGGAGATTTAAATTCCAGCCTGTTTTTCTTAACATTTATGAATGTCTAAATTTATAACACGCAGTAGTACTGGTATTGTAGTTAGGCTAATAATATTACACATTTGTATTCACGACCATTTTAAGAAATCTGTATTAAAAACTTGATTTTTATAGCATCCGAACAGCTGTATGTTTGCACACTGGACTGGCATCTCTGGTATTTTTACCCATCTTGGCAAAACCTATCTGGTACCCTAATGCCAGATGACTTTTGTGCTGTTAATGAAAACTAACGATTCGTGCATTGATTATTCAATGTTTACGTAAAATTCAACAAAAATCAAATACCTTGATAGTTTCTCTTTGTTCCTTTTTGTAAAATTCTCGATTCAAAACTCAGTTAATTTACGTGAGGAAAAACATAACATTATGCTACAAATGATAAAATGAAACCGGAACTTTATTGTTGTGCGTCATTGAAACGTCATGACGTCATTTCTGTTTACGGACATGAATTAGAGTCAGCTGGCATGGGGCGCAAGATCACCATTGAAGATGGGTTTTGCCGGCATTGATAAAATCCTTACCACTAAAACAGTTACTCTCGAACCCAGTCACGGGTGGTAAACGCGCAACCCAATTCCCGCCGGGAATACGCTTAAAATGGGTTGCGCGACTTCCGGTGCTGGTGTTGCGCGTAAAAATAGACGAAATTGAGATATGTGAAGTCATGATTTTGCTTCGTATGAGACAAGAATATTTTTTCTCGAAAAAAGGAAAATGCTATTCGACACAAATATGATGATACATCGTATATATAAAATATCTGGTTTGTAATTAATGATTCGGCTCTATTATCACAAAAACTCTGGCGGCACGAAGTGTGAAAAAAGTATGAAATCAACAAAAATGGAAGTTTCTGACCTCATATACCTAATCTGAGGACATCTGATGCTTTTTATGATAACTCAACTGTTATATAGTAACGAATATCAAAATTATTTGCTTCAAATCCTGCTTACAGGGACATAATTGACAAAAAATAATCGGGAATGGGGTTGCGCACCGGGAATGGAGTTGCTCGTATACATCATAATGTATATAATGTATACGCGCAACTCCATTCCCAGGGCGCAACCCCATTCCCGATTGTTTTTCTGCCAATCTTTCCCCCTAAAGCAACATTTCGTTCAAGTGTATGTAATATTCATGACTGTTATACACGTGTTTGCTCATTAGAAGCGTCACATTTCCAGAATGAAGGCACAAGAGTTAGAAAATTTGCATTTTTATGATTCCAAACTTTTCTGACAGACCGAGCCAGCAGAGTTTTCATGATATCAGGGCTGATTCTTAAATTAATAATTTCGCATTTCAAACATATGATCTTTATTCATTTTTGTGTCGAATAGCATTTTGCTTTTTTCGAAAACACTCATAAATGTGTCATTATTTACAAAAACAAAAACCCACCTACCTCGATTTTGTATATATTGATGCGCAACACCAGCACCGGAAGTCGCGCAACCCATTTTAAGCGTATTCCCAATGGGAATAGGATTGCGCGTTTACCACCCGTGCCAATATTCCCACCTGCATCTACAACCAATGACAGATTTTTATTATTATATTTACGTTACAATGTTTACTCATGAAAAGGAGAAGCAGGGGTGTTACTGAGCGGTATACCTGAATTTCTCAACGATATACAGTTCTACAAAGGAAGCCGGGAAATGAATGAGAAGAAATTGGTGAGAAACGTTGTGAAGGAGGGGGACTGTTTCTTTAACTTTGGAGATATGTTGTCGATGGATTCAGATTACTTCTTGTATTTCAAGGACCGGATAGGGGACACGTTCAGGTATACATATTTATTATATACCTTCGAAGTTCCTGTCTAAAAGAAACATGTATTTCATTAACGAATACAGAACCCTTAATTTACCTCCAATCGGATACGGAAATATATTAAACGGTTAGGCTGCCTGTTTTAGTTGTGACGTTCAATATGACGTCAGAAATGACCTAATGATGGCGTATCGACGTCCTATGCATCAAAAGGTTCACCACTTCAAAAAGTTTTCAGCCTTATTTACTTAGTTATTTGCTGACCTAGCACTAGAAATAACAAAAGGGCCATTTGGTTAAAAGGCTATTTTTAAGACTTCAGAGTATACCTAAAATGCGCCAACTAAAAAGGATAGGGTCGTAAGCTTGAATTTTCCCTTGGCTTATTTGAATCATTTCGAGCTCTCAGCTGGCTTCTACGGAAAAATCACAATTTTGATCACATTTTCGCTAGTACAATGTATATCTTAATAAACATGCTCAAAGTTGTAAATAAACTTAAAGCTGGCTTTATTCTTGCCTACCTAGCGGGGAAAGTATACATTTATCCGAGCACGCGCCGAGGATAGATATTCCTGTCTTTCCCTAGGGAAAAACCTTGTCTAAAATAGCGTGCACTAAGGTGACGTCACATAGTACTGGTACCATTGTGACGTCATAAACTTTATAAATAATGTCAGGAAATACCCAAACCTATTTGTCTCCACGATCTATTTTGAACATGATGGGCAAGAAAAATGATCTAACATGTCTGCCTGTGTAAGACAGCTGTTTTCCCTACCCTCGGGACAGCATGGATAAAAAACCTCGCTAACGTTCGGTTTTCCATTCCACACTGTCCCTCGGGTAGGGAAAACCCCGTCTTATACAGGCAGGCATGTAAGATCCTTATATTCTACAATGGTTAAATTTAATGACGTTACGCCATTTCTTCCGACTTATCAAACATGCAGAAATACCTTAAGTAGCTCAGTGCCCAAAACAACCGGAAATGTCGCAATTGCATACGGAGGATACGTAAGTTTCCGATTGTCATACGGGATCTCTATTTTGATACATTTTACATGTGTATTTTAAGATGGAGAGGTGAAAATGTTGCAACGTATGAAGTTTCGAATGTTCTCACGGAGTTGGATATTATACATGATGCTAATGTGTACGGTGTGGAGATTCCAGGTAATTTCCATATTGCTCATGCTTATTATTGTGTGGGTTGATTTCTTTCTGTTGCGTATGGTTGTTTATTCTCATTTCTTCTTTTTTCAGTACTGAGCTTTGTTTCTGAATACATGTCCGAGTAAAAGACAGTTGCGCTCATCAAACATTAAAATATTTAAAAAAAAACATTTATGAAGCAATAATACATTGTACTTAAATTCTCAACCATTTTCTAAATTTCACATAATTTTACATTTTATAGTATTTGCGATTGTGGTTACCTTTCAGGCACGGAGGGACGAGCTGGTATGGCAGCCATCCATCTAGCTGACAAGGTGACGATCACACCGGAAGTACTCAAGGTCATTTTCAGTCATGCAAAAGGAAAGCTACCAAGCTATGCCAGACCATTATTTCTAAGATTTCCCAAGGAACAGGCTGTAACAACAACGCTAAAACAACAGAAAACACAACTGAGAAAAGAAGGGTTCCACCCCCAAGATATAGACGACCCGCTATTCTATTTTGACGAACAAAAGAAAACATATTCACCCCTTACTGTTGCAAGTTACGGTCAGTTTCTTACACAGTCCAAACTGTAGTCATAAAACAAATGGTCAGTTTGTTTAAAAAAATCTACATAGGACGTACAGTACCACTGGGACGTTCTAGTCAAGCTAGTGCTTTTCATTCTGTAGAACTATTTGCAGAGGGAAATCTTTCACTAATCAAATAAAATCAAACGTTTCATTATTTTTTTCGCGAATAGACGAAATAATTTATAAATTTATGTCAAGATAATTATGAGGGTTGTATGAACTTCCATGGCATCTACTGTGAGATTTCAGAAGCTGGACATAGGACCTGCAAAACGAAATTTTAAACACACTTCAAATAGAGCATAATATATAAAAAGCATTTTCTTTTCGTACATGTCATTTTGTTAAATATCTAGCCAAGATATAAAAATATGGTTGTGTTTGTTTTTATTTCATTGCATTTTTTATTACTATTATTTCTTGTTTCAAGAGTAGAGCATCAAACTGGCAAGAGCATTTAAAATAGAATACAAATGAAACACTAATCGTGCTTTCTTCACTAGATAACATAAAACGTGCACTTGACCAACTTGTAAAACCGGGATATCTTCATGTTTACGATGGTGTCCGAATGTTCCGAAATATTAAATGTTTCGCTTCAAACCATTTGTTCTTTTTTTCTTCTTAGATTTTCAAAAATACAACAGTATGCTAAACATTATACAGTTTATTATAAACCTATATAAATTCTGTAAGAAATATGGCTTATAAATACGAACTGGCAGAAAACAAAATTCCGTATTTTACTTTGTTGTAACTCAAAGCCCGTATCATGCGTGTATCCGGACTTTTTTCGTTGATATTGATGTTTCCATAGGTAGATCTAGTATAAAATGATGAAAACACTTTTAAAAAAGAAAAGCAGGCCTTACAGATTCTCCACCACGGCCCTTTCTAATACATAATTTTAAAGTCTTGATAATTACATTTTCTTTTTATTCATTTTCACCATTTTATTACGCTTTTGATCAATTAATTTAAGGCATCGCCACAGTCGCAACTCGGTATCAGTTCATATTTTCAGGCAGAGTATTTTTCTCTTGAAAATTGCACTAAAGCCTTAACAGCTGGTCAAATTATCATCAACATAAGAAGCATATAATGATTTATAGTACATATGCCATTTGTAAAATGTTAGAGTCTCGTTTAGACCGAAAGTTTACCCCAAAATATTGAAATTTTATGTGCAGTCAAACTCCAATATAAAAAATATTACAAAGACAAAATTTAGTTAATTTCATAGTATAATATGTATACTGCAAACTCTTATGGATTTTTGTCAAAATTGTTCCTGGTTATTGCATTAGACACAAAAAGACAAACCCATGTAAATTTAATTTAAAATGTTGTTTGTACATGCATTACTGACCACAGGTAGCCAGGTAAACATATACATAATCCTATAATATCACCTGTTTATATACATGTAAATTATGTGTGAACAGATAACACAAATTGGATAAATTGATGGTGTTGGGATTTTTGTGTATAATTCAGTAATCAGGTAAAATTTCAAAATAATTTCTGAAGACTTTATTCTTCACAGTCTGCTTTACAATTGGCTGTAATTATCTTTGAAATGTATTGAATATATATTGAGTTTGACTGCACGTAAAATTACAAAATCTTGTCATAGAAAAATATCGAATAAAGGCATTTACTTTATTGTTACCACTTAATCATCTTTAATTTTTATGAAAATTTGCATGTAAAATTTTGAGTCAAATGGTCGCCACTGTAGGCGATGCCTTAAACAGAACGTGAGATACCAGCGCGTATAAACAATTATGACGTCAAAACGTTTGATAGGCGTAGTAAATGAAAAAGCCCATTTTAAATGTAACGTTACAATGTGGTCTGTATTTTCTAAAGTACATTAACTCCCTAGTACAAGGAGGTATATAATAAAATTGTCATTACAACATAAGCTTGGCCTGGACTCTTATATTCGGCTCGCACGGACTCCACCCTTCGCTGGCTCCTCGGAGACACCAGATCAGGCAAAATCCACTGGTCCTGGAGTCAAATACAAGCTCACAGAGTAAACTGCTTTAAAACAAACTTGTTGTAACTCTTAAATGCAGCGGTTTAGGTTATAGTTCACGCTATTTTATGATAACACGAATTGCTCTTCTTTCACTTTATTGTACGTTGCATGGAGGATTGGCATAGCCCACAAACCATCTGAAGCTCACATGAACGCAGTGTCGATCACCAGGCTCTTCTCTTGGTGTCTCGACCGAAATGTCTCCATAATGGTAGATGAGGTCAAAGGCGTATCCTTCAGATATAATCTTTCAGCGATCTTACTGCATTACGAAATCGCATCAAGTCCTCTACACTGCCAAGGCCGATAACTGATTCCACCCAGCGGTAAAAATAATCTGGGGTCTGAAAATATACGTTTCTGATTCAAACTTGCGGTAAAAGTGATATGGTCTGAAAAATGTTTATTTATGATTTATCCCAGTGGTAAAATCAACGATGAAATAAATGTAGGCTGCGTTAAGTTTAACATGACATAGTGTATAATCTTGAAGTATCAAAATTGTTTACATTTCTACATTTCACACTAGATTTCTATCTACTTGATATAGTATACCGAGAAACAAATTAAAGTACTAACCTTTCTCCAGACGGTGTAGATATGCAATATCTGCTGCACAGTCAGCTTGCTTACGACCCTCCACGCCCGGCCCCTCAAATTGTAAACGATAGTATAAATTATATAGATCGAATACATTTCAATTATTTAAACACTGAAAAATCGGACAATACTATTTCATTTTCAATGGCAATATTGGATTTAATATCAAACAAAAAAGTACAAAATATGTTCAAAGACTTACTCAAGCTTAAATTGTGTAGCCCACAGAATAATGTCGTCTGCATCCCACTGCTGGACTTTCTTCTCATATACAGGACAACATGACTGCCCCCGCGTGCTAACTCGAGAAATAGCTCGTGAGATTGCACTAGGCGGACCCCTCGACATGTATCCTCGAGAAACAGCCCGACTGACCGGGGCATCAGATGTCATAGTAGCACCAACTCCTTGCTGTAAAGGTACAAGGGAAACGGATGAGAACAATCTAAAATTCTTTACGTGGTGACTAAAAATGATTTCATTACATCAGAGAACTCTATACAATCTAGTTTAATAAATTTCATACCAGATATGAGTAATACATGTTTTCGGAGATATTTTGTCTGCTACTGTGTTTGACCTGGACGTTCAGTGAGCTGGAGGTAAGAGCCTCCAGACGTTGATTTAGCTGAAAGTAATGAACTTCTGACTTTTACTGACCATGATGTAATAACCTTCTGGCGTTCATTGAACTCGAAGTATGGTATTCTGACGTTCATTGACCTTGAAGTAATGGTTTTATGACGTTCATTGACCTTGATGTAATGGCTTTATGACGTTCATTGACCTTGAGAAAATGGCTTTATGATGTTCATTGACCTTGAGGTAATGGCTTTATGACGTTCATTGACCTTGAAGTAATGGCTTTATGACGTTCATTGATCTTGAGGTAATGGCTTTATGACGTTCAGAGGATACACTAACAGTAGGAGTTGTCTTAAGTTGTGAAAACAAATGAATACATGATAATATCTTAGGTATGTAATCAATACTGTACTCTGACAGAGGATTGTACTTACAATATAGTCCCGTAAGTTGCTCATTTGCTTTTCAAATGATCTGTCACGTGTCAGTGTCTGGTAAAACCTTGATCCAATCACTGACGTCAGCCATCCACGTGGTTCATATCCGCTCTGTAACTTCAACGGAATGATACGCTTCTTCAAAGCAAATGCGTACTCTGCCTCTAAAAGAGAACGTCGGAATTACATTGCGAAAATGTTAATTGAAAACAGTATGTCTAATTTCAATCCCGACACAATAAGTGATATCTCCTTTCCTCTATTTGTTTAATGACTTTCTAAATTCATCTTTATTATTAATAAAAAAAAATTGTTATTATTGTGTAAAAGGAAGTTTTGAAATAAACTCTTTTTCATCACAGACAATCCTATAACTATTCATTTTCAGTGAATAGTCGCTGTATTCAAACAGTAAAAAGATTCTCAAGTATACTTGTTAAGTCCGTTTGTCGAAAAAGAACTGTTCGTAAAACAAGCATGCCCCCACCTAGATGGCCTATCAGAAGCTAGTGAGTATATTTCACTGTAACTTTCCCGTGAGCATGAACTTTGATCTAATACCCTCAAAAACAAAATTAGATTATTTTCTATATAGATACTGATCACAAATCATTTTGTAACATTTTACTGTTTTAGGTCCAAGAATTCCCCAGTTATTGACAGGAAACCGTTTTCATTACAAAGGTCAAGGTCAGTGTGGTATAGACCTTTACCTACTGACCCTTCAAAGAAAAGACTAATGATTAGGCATTTCGTATAAAGTTAGGCAGCTGTATGTCCACGCATTCTTTGATTACTGGTCGAAAAGTTTGGCTCGCCCGTAAATTAATTAATAAAATATGGGCTATCAACTAACAGCTGTACGGGCAATCAGCGTGTAAAGTGTAAAAGCCAGCGGCTCAAGCATGATCCGTGAAAACCGTTTTCATTTTATTTTTATTTTGTTGGGTTTAACGTCGCACCGACACAGTTATAGGCCATATGGCGACTTTCCAGCTTTAATGGTGGAGGAAGACCCCAGATGCCCCTCCGTGCATTATTTCATCACGAGCGGGCACCTTGGTAGAACCACCGACCTTCCGTAAGCCAGATGGATGGCTTTCTCACATGAAGAATTCAACGCCCCAAGCGAGGCTGGAACCCATACCGATGAGGGGCAAGTGATTTGAAGTCAGCGACCTTAACCACTCGGCCACGGAGGCCCCGAAAACCGTTTTCAGAAACAGTGACACTGTGTCCTTGACCTTTAGCGTAATACTACCCTCAGTAAAAAAAAAAACACTAACCACAGATAACCATCATAACAAATAATTCTGCAGGAAAGGAAACCGTTTTTCACTCTTGAGATACTTGACTTACAGACCCTGGAGGTCATTACCGTACAACAGGCAATCATCTTATGAACTATGATTAATACAAGCCAAATCTTTCTGTAGATATTGACCGAAAACCATTTCCATTATCGGGGACACAGTAACCTTGGTATTTGAGCCGCAAAACATTTGGGATAATCTGATGACCACAAGCAACATTCCGTTGAAGTCTGACGGCTGTTGGCTTAAGCAGAATCCAAACGGTCCAAGTGTCGCGACCAACAAGTCGACATAAGTTAAACAATATACCCCTTTTCTTCAAATGGGGCATTGACTGATACTTTGCTGAAAAAAACATCATCGCTAAAATAGAATTACCCATTCTACAACTCTGGTCGCAGGCGTAACTTTCCGAGAAGCAGACGACAACAATATTTGCCTGTTCGATAGCGCGGAGAACTCCTTCCAGGCTATTAGTGTATTTGTTGACCTCTGCTACATCGATCCATACGGGTAACCCGGCGGATCTTAGTGCATGATATACCTATAAAAGTTAGGAAATACTGTGAAAATACATGTATTTAATTGTAATTTGTGTAGTCCAGTGGACACATTTCAAAGAATATTTAAAACATTTGCCATCATGTCTTAAGCGTGAAAGATATTGTCCGAATATTCGAATTATGAACAATTTAGATCATTTTTCTGCTGTCTGCACAACAGAGAAACGCATGTATTTAACATTCATATTTTGCTATACAAAACAAAATGTAATACATCATTGTATATGCTAAAACTCAAGAAAAGTAACCCTCAGTTTGATCACTTGAAAAGTTTCGTTTTCTTTTCCAAGATATTTTTTCAATAATTATATATATTGATTTGCAACAGTTCAGAATTTCAGAGAACTATATTTCTTGAAATACCTGTAGAACTACTTTCTGATCGCTCTTGTTGTAACTCAGCATAGTGTGTTGTCTCAACAAATCCTTTCGCGCTACAAAACATGTAAAATTTTGAAATACACTGGAAGTTGCTATTTTTTTTAATATGAGTAAAATTAGAATAACGTTAGGGCCAACATACGGTTAGATTTAAGTTTATCATAATATAAAACTATAGGTTAAGATGTGCTCACCATTTCCACTCCATCTACAACATATTCAGTTTATTATCGCGCCATTTTATTTGAAACTTTTTACCGCAGGGGCCAGTATCAAACTTTTTTGGTTTTGAAATGGCCTTGCAATGTATTTAAAATATACGAGTATAGGTCATATATCCACACCTTAAAACGTTTGATACTGACGCCTGTATTTCTTACATATGAGGAACACAAAAGTACAGGTGTCAATTATGGATGTACCGGTACCATGAAAATCTAAATAAGGATTGCGAACTTAAAAAAAACTGAAATGGCTCACAATTCTTATTCTCTTCTATTACATCTAAGCAGAGCTGTAGAATATCTGTTACCTGTGCGTTTTACACGCTTTCCTTGTTCAGTTAATACAAATAATGTTTTCTTGACAACAGATCGTAACGCTGGATTATTCGACAGTCTTAGGTCTTCCAGAATATCCATCAAATCTTCATTTTCCTGAAAGGTATTCACCACCAACTTTATTACCGGAAGTAATCATGCCCTAGAGCAGCCTCATAGACTCATGTACAGCACGTCTTGTAAAACATAAAATTAGCCGCGCCATGAGAAAACCAATATAGTGCGTTTGCGACCAGCATGGATCCAGACCAGCCTGCGCATCCGCAGTTTTCTTTAATTGCAATAGGCTTGGAAAGCGATAAGCATGAATCCTGACCAGACTGCGCGGATGCGCAGGCTGGTCTGAATCCAAGCTGTTTGCAGAAGCACTATGCTGGTTTTCTCATGGCGCGGCTCAAATACTGAGATTAACTGCTTATCATACTTCTAAATCTACAAAGTTAAACTGACTATAATCATTAAATGTTCCATCAATACACGTGTTTTGCAGTGATAGAGCTGCAAAAATAAAGTAAGAATATACTGTAGCTTTCGACATTAGTGTTAGTCAAGTAAACACGTGCACTTGATTTTGCGCATCACTTTTGGTGGAAATTGGCGCCGGTATCTTCACAATGCCATGTAAAAGGAACTCTAGACCACACCCCTGCTTCTTTCATTTTAAAAGAAGTGACATTAGACTAACTTTTGATACAAAAAAGCAAGGGAAAAATGAAAACTGGTTTCAGTTTAAATGCAATATCATATTTCAAATGTTCGTGACGCTTACCTGCATAGTTCGCCGACTTTGCTCACAAAATGAAATCTCCCAGACTAGCTTCAACGCTGCAAGAACATCTGACTGGTCAGCGCTCTCTAATAGACCATTGATCACAGGCAACGGACGTTTATTCATAAAATGCGATTTATCGGGAAAACAAAACTGTATTGCAGTTAAACCGTCTAGAAGTTCATTAATGCTAAATCCATATATAAGCCTGTCCTTGGCTTGTTGCGCCTCGTTAATGGCATCCATTAGAAAATCAAATAGGTCAAATGGTATTTCCGAACAGACCTTTTTGTCCTCTGTCAATACATACGCTAATACTAGAACTGTCCTTAATCTGAACTCTGAAATAAACGATTAGTCATGAGATGTGACAATAGTTAATATTAATTACTTTTTCATGTTCGAGTCCGCTCTCTATAAAACATTGTTCCTTCTCTAAATTTGTTTTCCAGTGGAAACATGCGTTATTCTTGCCAGATGATATTACTAGATGCTCCGACCGCTGACCCTGTGACCTTACTGACGAAAAGACAAGATGTAATAACTGTTAAAGCGAACATTTGAATGTTTTTGACGATAATGAAAAAAGTGTACTGGTAACCTTCATAACGTAACAGGGCTTCAAGTGGTTTGTCGCCTGATTTATCAAGGTTCAGAAGTTCCGATGCACAGCAACTGAACCACGAGGACGTAAGCCCGAGTGGTTAAATATCTAAGCATCTGGTCGATGATCCGCGGAGATTATCGGAGTAGCAATGAATCGGACGCCATGCGGCAATTTCACGTCTTATTACATACCCTAAAATTATTTTCCATTGTGTTTTAATGGACCGCGATTTGCAATATTTATAGGTTATTAACTTTGTATGTGGATATATGCACGACTTTAGGAGCGCAATATTATCCGCGAAAGTCGCGCACTATTACCGCTGCAGAACTCGTGCATGTATCAACATACAAAGTTAATAACCTTTTAGTATTTGACGTTAAATGCTCTCTTATGCATCCGCGATTCAACCGTTGTTTATCGCAGCATATACAGAGCTTGATTTTTTCACTGTATAACTGGCAATGAAATCGAGTCATGTTAGAATGTGTCACAGTCACTGATTACAAATAATGCCAAGAAAATAGAAACTTACGAGGGTTTTTGCTGCAGAGAAACAATGACAATGTTTTCAATATTCCCGATTGTCTGAACATGTTCCTCTTTGTGTGGGGGTGTCTGACACATTCGTACAGAATATTCATGGCGGAGCTAAACACGAATACTTCCTCGTTTTCCTTCAAATAAAATAAACAAATAATGCACGTGTTTTTATTTTCAGTTAACGTCCAATAAGGCTTTAAATTTTATAGTTAATGCACTACTTTTCATATTACACATGATCTCACATGATCAGTGCCATAAAGGGAGGTAATCAGAAACAATATATTCAATAATACATTCAACTAAATGATTGAATAAAATGTGAAAAAAAATCAATTATCGGAAATGAAGATTTATAATAAAACATATATTTTACGTTCGTAACAAAACATGTAGCAGTCCCATTACAAAAAAAAAGGAAAAAAAGAAAACACTAATCATGATTGCGAAGTAAAGTAACTTCATGTTTAGTTTTTCAAATGAAAATAAAACGTTTTGTTTTTATTTGTTTTTGGCTTACAGTGTCTGCAGTAGCTTGTTAGACTTTTATGCGCGAAATCAATGACAGGGAAAGAAGAACCGTAAGCTATTAGCTTCCTGTTCAATTCTCTAATCCCTATTATTGTAAGTTATTCACGAAATGATATTTAAATAATTGAAATATGTTTATGCTAATTGCATGTAAGACAGGAGCCGTCATGTTGGTAGAATAACTAACGTTTTTTAAACTACGAGAGAAGAGATCACCAATCCAGAAGCACAACTTACCAGATCAAGCAGCTCAAGTTGAAGCAGTTCTTGTTTAGTTAAACTCTGGAGATCTTCTAGAAGCGCTCTATGCAAGTCGGTCTCTGACAAACTTTTGACCACATTCTCACTAAATTTTGAAAATGTGTACAGTACTCTTCGAATGGTGAGCAGAAGTCGGATTCCTTCATCTTCAGTTCCTTTTACACGTGCGTCTGTCAAGCCGTGCATGCCGATTGTATTCCTTACAAAATCATAGAACTCAGTCAAAGTGTCAACCAGCCTGTGATAGGAAATAAGGGCGTTTAATTACATTGGTTATTCGATATTACAGCACACCGACGTCGGTATCAGGAAAACAGGAAATTAAATAGCTCAATCATTTCCGTTGCGATGTTTACAGTTCATTTGAAAATAAATCTGATCGGTAAAATAATGGAAAGTGTAGTGTGTTTGAGAAACACTTTAATCATACATGTATCTTATAACGGTGAACCGATCTGCACATTCACGTAAAAAAATTTCATACTTTTCGGTCTGATCTATGTATTTCTATTCTGAAAATAGCATTCATATTGTCTTGCTGTGTGATCGAAAATTTTGATAATTTCCTGTCAGTTTATGCTTTCAAAACGTTCGGAACAAGACGATCAAGTATTTGGGGGAAAGCATTTGAGCAATTAAGATACAAAATACAAAAATTGACAATATATGTGTTATAGGAATAAGAAAACGACACTTACCCGATCCTTGACAGTTTATTTCCAAGGATTGTTCTTTCGTTCGCGTCTGTATGTTGAATATAGATATTTATCATTTTATCGTACAATTTTCTGTTGATGTGTCCAAAATATTTGAGCTGGCGATTTTCTGGGTTTTCTAGGTACCTCTTACAATGTTCTAGATCTTGTAACGCGCTCTTCAGCCTGTCGTTTCTACGGATACCAAGATTTTCCAGTGACAGTTCATCGTTTCGCGCCTTTTGGCAGTAACTTTGGAAACGGTGGTCCGGATGATGATGTAGCAGCGAAGGTGTTGCCGGAAGTATGAGACTTGTCATGTTGCCTAAAAATATTTGTGATATTTTAAGAATTGAATTTTTTTTTCGGTGTTCGCTAGCGATTCATGTTTAATTTGCTGATCCTATTAGATCTATGTCGTTCATTTCACATGAACTCCGAAAAAAATCATTTCTTATATTTACATTAATATTTTCTTTCCATTTGTAAACAAGATTATTATATAAATAACATACATTTTGTTAAATTTAACATTCTGTTCACCAGACGGAACCACTGTAAAGTCATCTAAAGAACGTTCTCCCGGACTATACGCGGACGTCGTCATAAGTAGCGTTGACGTGATTTTCGCGCCTTTGCTGTTCATATAAAATGAACGTCCTAATTTTAAATCGAATGTAAATGTTAAAATGAACATTACTTAGTTCAGATAATGGAATAAGTTGGCAGCTTTTATACAGTATGTTGACAAAATGAAATTCAGTCAAATCTGCCTTTAGTTTATAATGAAATTCATGGGCCCAGTTATAACAATATATGCAGCATTCCATCATCTTTCCAAGTATTAAAATGCATTTTAATTCATATTATTTCAAGAGCCATTAAAATGCTTGGATAAAATATTTTGAATCCGGCAGTCTGATTTGTTTTCAATAAAGTTACTGTTTAATAAATAAAACTGTCAGTTAAAAGTTATGTTTAGTCACATGGAGCCGAGTGGACGAGTCAGTGGCCTCTAAAAGAAGCTACTTGTATACATGTATATTCATCTGTCTTCAGATACTAAATTAAACAATCTTCAAAAAAGATGATAATTTTAAAAATTCAAATGCTTACCTCTAAACAAATATCCGGCAAGAGTTAATTCTCTTTCACCTACTACAAACTTTTGACAACTAAAGTGATTAATTATTTAATACTAAATAAATATTTTCAAAGAGAAATAAATATTGACACATCAAATTAAGTCCGTTTTTCAGTGGGCCTCATTCATTTTATAGCTATATGTCACAATTGTTCACAACTGCAAATGTTAACTTTGAACAATGCGGAATCGCCTATACAAGTGCGCTCAGTTAAATCAATAGATGAACCGATTTTAACAAATATTCATTCATTATTAATAAAGCCGTATTTCATATATTATAATATACATTTGTAGTAGCTTACATGTATAGGGAATGCTGTTTTACACCAGCTGTTCAGCTGACAGCTTTGTTTACATATTTTCTTCACAAATTAAACTACATTGTTTCATTTTCCATTCAAAAATTAAAGAACCTAACGCATTTTGAGTTACTTTGATAAAAAAATAGTGGCCAGACTTACTCGAGTCATTCATGGGTCAACTCGGCGAAAAACTAGTATAAGTAAGAAGGGCCAATCCTCTAATGTTGTTGTGGCCCGACCCTTTAACATTCATATGTCGGGCGTTCGTGCATCTTTTACATTACAAAATTGTTGAATTACGTTCGCCATTTGTATGCATACATATTTCGTGAATTTTTATTGTCATGTAGAAGTTGCAATAAAATATGATTTAATTAAAGCACACTGTAATATTTTGTACTTGAACAGTGTGACGGAAAAGTGCGGTACTCAGTATGCCCTTTTCGCTGGACAGATTTTATCTAATGCAAACTGAATATAACTTAAGACCTGTAAGCCTCGGGGTTTAGAAATAATCTACTGGATCCTTCAGCGGGCTCGTGCAAGTCAATATGTGCATAATTATAACTGAGCCGCGCCTTGAGAAAACCAACATAGTGCGTTTGCGACCAGCAAGGATCCAGACCAGCCTGCGCGGTCAGGATCCATGCTGTTCGCTTTCAAAGCATATCGCAATTAGAGAAACCGTTAGCGAACAGCATGGATGCTGACCAGGCTGCGCAAATGCTGGTCTGGATCCTTGCTGGTCGCAAATGTACTATGTTGGTTTTCTCATGGTGCGGCTCATTTACTATTCAAAGCTTGTAATTCTCCCTGGATATTGTTGGCAATATTTTTCATAATCCTAAAAAGTACCGTTACAGAATTTCTTATACATTTAGAGAAATATGTTGTTGATTCAACAAATCGAGAAATGCAAAGTCATCATTTACTTTATATGACTTCTACCCACTTTTAACCTTTAATCTAGGACTTGGACTAGGTGAAACCGATTTCAATTTTACAAAACCGGTAATCGCTCTCACACAATAAACATCACGAATCGTACTTTATACATTTTTTTGACCAGCACATAGATCCACAGTATATTTCCGCTAAAACACATCAACTGAACATAATTAATAGTCTCGGATTTGTATGTCGTGATATATTTAAAATAAATACATCAAAATATGACTTATTAATTGTCACACTGCTTGCAAACGATAAAGTCGGTAAGTTTCTAATGAAGTCAGCTGCTGGAAGTACGTTGATACTGTCGTCAGGAAAGAAAACAGCATTTTCAATATGGCGGCCGATTAACCGGTTCGATTCGATTTCAAACAAAAGGTTAACCGGTTTCAAAATTTTGTAAACGTCCCAGCCCTACTTTAATCTGCTGGCGGCAACTGATTCTGCCTTTGCGACCAGTGCATGGTCTGCACTGTTCGCTATTCAGTCAGTAAATTTTCAGGGAACACTCCTTTGAATAATAAATGGTACTGCCCAAAGTGAATGACGGACCAGTCCATTTTAGAAATTAGCAGTGCAAGGGTTAAAATGTCACAAAAATAGACATACCAGTACGAGCAAATATTTTTTATAAGGATACAGATGTGTGGCTATAGAACTTTTCACTGACATGTGTTTAATTAGATATCAAACCAAATTAAAATTATTCCCTTGATATGACAATGCAAAGAAGTTATTGGTTTTTTTTCTTGAACGAAATTCGCTCATTTCTTAAGTACATGTATGTGTCTTTAAAACAGAGTCGAGTCTGTTGACACATTAATGCTACTAAAGTATCACTCGATTTTAATGAAATTGAAGTATTTCTTTTACAACATATAACTTAAAATGAGTGACTATTTTCAAAAAAGTACCATTGATAATATTTAAGACATTGTCAAAGATAATCGAGATGTGTGTGTGAGGGAGGGGGTGGGGTAGAAGTTTTGTGCAGTGTATTTATGGGCGTTCACCCTATAAAGTTTGATGACTGTATATTAAAGTGTGCTTTAGTTATTAGGCAGAAACCATTCAGACCAAAAGTCACTGTGACATTGACCTTCGATGTACCTGGGGTCATCTTGCAGTATGATAAGGTCTTTTGTAAGTATATGATCCATAAATGTGCAGTTCGAAGGCAGTGTCAAAGTGTTCTTTGGTCAATGAGCAGAATCTGTTTCCAGTCTCAGAATCACTGTGACCTTGAACTTTGACCTATGGACTCCCAAAACAATAAAGGTCATCTACTGACCACAGGCAATCACATTACAAAATCCTAATCTTTCTTTAGCTACAGGCAATCGCACTACGAAATCCTAATCTTTCTTTAGCTACAGGCAATCACACTACGAAATCCTAATCTTTCTTTAGCTACAGGCAATCTCACTACAAAGTCCTAATCTTTCTTTAGCTATTGAGTGGGTACTTTTTTAGTCTTCAGACCACAGTAACCTTCACCTTTGACAAGTAATCTGCTGATCACATGCAATCAACCTTTCTGAATATGAAGACCAAATCGCTATTTAGTTCTGGATAGGAAACCTTTTCCAGTCAGAAGTGATTTTGACCTTGACCTCTGACCCCCAAAAATAGGTCATCTACTTACAACCAACAAGTTTATCGTAATACAACCAACCATTTAGTTATTTATTATAAACCTAATGGTCTACCGTGTGACTGTCAGTCCAAGCGACCAACAATGAGCAAAACAATATACCACTTTATCTTCAAAGGGGTGCGGGTTCGAGGGTGGGGGAAGACAAAAAGTTGATAAACAAAAAAAGAGCAAAATATTGCTTTAGTAAGAAAGCTATGATGTGACAGTCTTCTGTTTGTAAAGGATGTTTCATCTTTTGATCTTTTGAAGTATTTTGTGGATACAAGGACAAATACATTAAATACCATATTTATTAAAGCGTAAGGGATGGTATAGTAGTGTAAAATTTGAAGAACTGCAATAGCTTCTGCTCTTTATTACAAGATCACATGTACTACAATTACACAATACAATATAAAACATGATTACATTTTTTTTATTCAGACTTAGGCAGAAATTAACCCTTACCATGCTTGACACGACTGATTCTGCCTTTGTGACCAGTGTAGATCATGATCTGTGTAGTCTGATCAAGATCTGCACTGTTCGCCATTCAGTCAATATTTTTTGATAAGCACCTAACAGTTAATGGTACCGTCCATATTGAAAGATAGACAAGTTCATTATAGAAATTTAGCAGGGTAAGGGTTAAGTTATTTTACTGATGACAAACTGCTTTACTCAACAAGCAAAAAATGCACAAATGAGCCGCGCCATGAGAAAACCAACATAGTGTGTTTGCGACCAGCATGGATCCAGACCAGCCTGCGCATTTGCGCAGTCTGGTCAGGATCCATGCTGTTCGCTTTCAAAGCCTATTGCAATTTGAGAAACTGTTAGCGAACAGCATGGATCCTGACCAGACTGCGCGGATGCGCAGGCTGGTCTGGATCCATGCTGGTCGCAAAGCCACTATGTTGGTTTTCTCATGGTGCGGCTCAAATATTCATCCAGTGTGTCAGCTTGTACACACCTAATTCTTCTAAATATCATTCATAAAAGGAAGTTCTGGTAATTCGTAATAAAAAACAACAATTACTCACTGCATTGAATGTCTGGCCACTTTGCCTCTGTCAAGTCACGATCCATTTTTATGAAACTGTGACAAGATATGGACACATCCTGTTCTGACATAACGTTGTTTCCCATAAAAGTGTTACAGTATCACCAGATGAGGTTGCATTCATTCCCAAATCATTCATTATAAATATATATGCCATAATACTTTTAATTCTACGAAATTATTAATATTCGTGGTGAACTAATTTTCGTGAATTTCGCGGTTGCATCAATCCATGAAATTGAGTCCTAATGAAAAAATTAAAATTTGCATTCATTTTATCTTCAAAAGATGAAATCCACGAATTAACCGTTATGGTCAAAATCATGAAAATTCATGCCCATGAAATTAAATGATTTCACAGTATGTGAACACTTGGTAACGTGTTAACTAACAAATTCTGACAACCCAAGATGGCCAAAGATTCCAAGCTAAGAGAAACTTCTGTTTCTTATTATGAAATATTTATTTATATTCAGCAAATATTATGCTAAAACACACACGTTTTTGTTCTACACCAAAGGCTGAAATCCATATCCGGAACACTTTAAAATTGTTAATTTACAATGTTTCAAGTAGTGCCATTTTGGAACAAAACATTCAAGTCCATAACATCTACCGTAACTCTGTCCAATTATTTCAGTCAAAAGAAGGCTGTGAAATTCGTTTTGTATTCCAGCCAAACATCGGTTGTGAAATGGACTTCAGAACAAGCTACAAGAACATGATTCTTTTAGATGTGCTATTCCATGTATGTACACTTAAAACCATTCATTTTAGTGTTTACAAAAAGGCTCATTATTCTTCAACTGCCTTCAAAGAATTATTCATTGGCTCAGGGGTCCAGCTGTTCACTTGTAAATAAACAGGCAATCCTCTATCCAAGGAAAGACTGTCCAGCTGAAAACATCCTACTGTGTAAAGTGTGATAGTATCAAACTATATTGCACTGGCTGTCCACAGTATAAAATAATGTCTTCAGATGATGGCACTGGTTGATGATGTGTTCAAATGAAAGGGACAAGGTCCTTCTGTCCACTGAAAGTAAATAATACGATATTCATCACAATAATTATGATTAACTTGATAAAAGCAACTCGTGCACACATTTTAGGTGAAACATTTCTCTCTCAAAAATCCATAAAATGTGGGTTCTGTGAAAGCAACCTGTGTGACAAACTCGTTGACATAATACTTATGAAGGTATCCTGATGACCTGGTGACCCCAATGTCAATAGGGGTCGTGTACTCAATAAGTACTATCAGCATGTGAAGTTTGAAGGTCCTGGGTGCAGTGGTTCACGCGTAAAGTGCCTTCATGCAAAAAGTTAACGTTGTGATGAACGAACAATCAAACTAACGAACGGACGGACAGTTGAAAACTAATATGCCTCCCTTCGGGGGCTTAAAAATATTGTGCAGAAGGGAATGAATTGTTGCAATGCTTTTGAAATAATGGAGAAAATCAACATTCTCTTGCCTTTTTATCAACTTCTATCACATATTTTCATTCACTATATCATTTTTCAGTGTTATATACAAACTTTGTGCCAAACTTGGTGGAAATTAACATGAACTGTGGGCGAGTAGCTTTAAGTTTCTTGGATCAAATATGGTATAAAGTTCATAAACATAGAGAACCTGCAAAATGTTGTAAGGTCATAACAAACTGAAATGTTGTTCATCAGAATTTTTTCCCGAAAAAAATGAGGTGGCATGTGAAAAACAAATTGAACTAGAGATGCTTCTGAGAAAAGCGCATGTCTCCACAACTGCCTAATCATCTAAATAATACGTCAGTCTTTATATAGTACTGTTTACTTAAAGCACATGCACATGTGCTTTTTTGACACCAAAAGGACCCCTATACTATAGACATCCTTTTGAGGTCAAAAATGTGCAAGAAATCTGAGCGTTTTTTGGTAATTCAAGGGCCATAATTCTCAAGTGCCTGGGCCGATTTGGCTAGTTAATGAACTTGGCCGAACACTTATTGGCAAACACATTTTGTTCAAGTTAGGTGAAGATTGGATGAGAAATGTTCAACTTAAAAGTGCGGATAAGCTTTGTGAGACAGACAAGACAGACAGACACACACACACACAGACAGGAGTAAATCAATATGTCTCCCGCACCACTGCGTGGTGGGAGACATGAGTATTTGTATACGTTTTTAGGAAAGCAGGGCAGAGTGAATAAAAATATTTTTCCTTACATTTTTGGCTTTAATTTTAAAGGAAAGAGATGCCTAAAAAATAAGTTAATCTTATATGAAAGCCATCATCAAAGTTTCCAATAAATACATATTCGGAAAAGTGACCACTCCCCTTGGCAGTCATGTTTTTTCAGAAACAGAATATTTTAAAGTTTGTTAAAGGGTTACTTAAGAACCACTTGAATGTGTGTAATTATTTCAAAATCTTATAAGCGGTTAGGAGAAAATGTTGTTTGAAGATTTTTAGCTCTAGCAACCAAGCGAAATGGTTCGAACAATTTTGGAAGAAAACCACCCAAAGAATAACCAGGCTTTGTTTACTAAACTTCCTCCACACAGTTTCAAAGGAGATGTTGTTTTAAGAAAAGTGTAGATGGATGGATGATGACCGGACAGCCAGATGTGAGAGATCACAACAGCTCACATTGTACACACTGAGCTTAATGAGCTAAGAAAGGCTGTTATCTGATTTATTTTAACCATCATAAAATACAGAAGTAATATGTATGAATACATAAATGATTAACAAGGAGGTCAAAAGTATGAATATCTCAGCCAAACCAATCAAACTTAAAATTAATAAATACTGAAATGACGGCAGCAGTACATCATTTCCTAACAGAGTTAGAGAGAAATGTTGCGAATATATACCTGTATGAGACCATGTTCTGACAGTTGTGTTGACTGGAACAGATCTTTCAGGAGTGAAGCAGAGAAACTTGTGTGTAACCTACACCCTTCCTCCTCATTAGCCATGTCTCCAGACAGTCGGTACAGATCTGCAAGTTTTAACAATGAGAATGAAAACAAAACATTTCATGAAAACAACTTCAGTACAATAAAACAGAAGTCACTTTTCAGAATATTATAAGTAATTTTGTCCATGGCTGATAACGGGGAAATCAAAGACGATAACTACATTAAATTATTTGACATGCACTTCCACTTGTTAAAACATCAACCACAATTGTAACATATGATACCACACTTTACTTCCACACAGTCCACAAATATATTTACATGACCTGTCTTTACTTCAACCTTTTACTATAGTTAGAACTACATTTCTGCCACTATAAAATGCACATACACCTGTACTTAGTTTTAATAGCCTAAATGAACAACTTAAATTCTCTTGACAATTTCCATGTGATTCTCGTTTTAGGCATTTCTAGATTCTTTGGATATAAAATAGCTCAATATGTACATGACTTCTTTCACAAACCATGCCAAAATCGAATCCTGAGAATATGTATAGTAACTGGCAAACGTTCATTACAGATGAAGTACCTTAATAAATGTGGCCACCTAAAGGATATCACACCTAGAGAGAGAAAATAACAACAACACATATTAATCAGGAGACCTTTATAAGATACAATTTTACCTTTAAGTAGTGATGATGCCCACAGCTGCACATGAACATCTGGTATTTTTCCTGCAAGCTGCATCGCTGGGGTTACCATGTTTAAAGATTCCTGTAAATACACAAATAAATTTTAAAGTTACATACAAATAAAATACAGATATTGTTTCTATATAATGTATTCAACAATCTGCCATCTAATTGTAACTATAGCAATGTAAGCCCTTAGACATCGCCAATTACAAAATCAAGTTAGCTCTTCCAGAACATTTATATAGACACAATCAAAATAACAAGTTTTTTCCACATGTACTAGATATATAAATTATTTTGGTCATTGCAAGATATTACACGCTTAGGCTATCTATTGTGACCAGCCATGTGTTTGTTCCTAGAAATTAAAAAAGTGAACTTGATCGATTGAGGTCTAGTTGGGTAACAAGCCGCTTACATCTAAGATAAGCCAGCACTTCTCATCCATCTAGGATATACCTAAAATTGAAAAGAGAGATCAAATATAAGTCTAATCATACCCTACTGTTACCAATGACAGAATATATGACAAGCGCACTAGGGAACAGGAGAGTCAGCCATGTTCAAATTCTTCAGCATTCGCCATCATTAATTCTCACGTAGGTAACGCACTGCAAAATATACAAAATATCACTTAGAATCATGTTTACGTAATCAAAATACAAACCTTCATTCATAATTTATTTATACAAAAAGTTTTACGCCCATAATTATAGATACAACTCCAACAAAATACAGAAAAACTGACCAGGCAAGACTTCTGCATGCAAGGTTATCCGCAGTAGTGACATTCATGGTAACCGATATCTGCAAAACTAGAAAAACTATCAAAGGGCCATGACTGCGGTAGAAATAATCACAGAAAAAATTCCTTCCTTTATGGTCATCTGCACATGAAGCTTGTTCATCTGTCGAAGTTTGAAGCTAATCAGGCTAGTAGTGTCGGAGGAGTCAGGCACACAAGATTTCAGAACATATAGACGGATGGACATTCGGACAGCAGCAATGCTATATGCCTTTACATCAAGTGTTGGCATAAAAACAGTATGGTGTAGGATAATGACCATATGATATAACTGATCTGAATCTTGCTGGTTGCATAGCCCTAACGTTGGGTTTATTGACAGGGACATTCATATAAATAACTTAACAGTAGTACTTACTTTGCCTCATTGTACCGAGCTTGGAAGAAAGTCTGTAATCCCTGCACATAATATGCTGCAGCTTTCAGACTGTGAGAACTGAAAATTATTCAAAATCATTTTTGTTGAGTTTAACATCACGCTCACAAAATTATAAGTAAACAGGCAACTTTCTTGCTTTTTATTCCAGACATTATTTCATGGGCTGACTACTTATGTAAGAGTCATGTAATAAAAATAAATACATTTTGTCGTTCCTGTGGTGAAGTCAGGCGAAACTTAGCAATCACGTGCTTTTCAATAATCGGGTATCTTCGGCGATTACCGCCTAAAAATAATTGGTTTTGGAAAAAAAATGGCCGCTGAAAGGGGTCAAATACGGCGGTCGGGAGGCAATTTCGGTGGCTGCTGGCCACAGACGGCAGGTGGCCGCTGAATAAAGTGATAGAGGAAAATCCGTCACAAAATGAACGGAGGTGACCGCTGATCAGAGGTGACCATTAGTTCAGGTTAGACTGTATGCACATTTTCTCAAATTTACTAAATTCACTTGCATGCATTTCATACTTGCTTCTTTCACTATTTCTAGTTATATGCAAACTTTCTCTCAGTGTGTACTTAGACAGTTCAATATTTTATTAATCATTATTTAAACCTGACTTCCCTTCATTGAACTTACTTGGACTGTTCCATTTTTTCCGGATCAATTTTCTCGAGCAGTCCTAGGAAGTCATCTTGTCTCCCCATGCGTAAGAAAACAATGGCAAGATTCATGTTGATAAACAGCGACAGATCTGTGCTCTCTGATTGCTGGTTGTAGAAAATATCACAAATTGGGTGATAAAACGGAACAAAGTATTCTGCTAGAGTACATCTAAATGAGCTTTTACACTTGAAAATTGTACTTCTGGACTCAAAATGAACATCAGCAATGTCGGTTTGATTTTGTATTCTCGTCTGTAATTTCGGCATTCTTCTGTTGTAAATGTGGCAATGATTTCAAAAGAAGCTGAGAATGCCGAATTCACATACTGACAAAGAAAAAGGAACAGAAATCATCGACTGCTGTTATAGGACCACTGTCTTAATTTTCCACATATATTTTTGCGGAAAGATACTTTACCTATCTTCAAAGACAATCAGAAACATATAACACAGTTTTAATTTACAGTTATATTTCACAATATCTGTTTCAAGATTCAGTAAAACTTATTTTAAAGAGAATTCCTATAGTTTTTTTCCTTTCATAGAATTTTTTTAAATTCACATATATGATAGGAAAATTTGTGCTGAAAACAATGAACAAATAAAAACAATAGGTCACCAGGCTTGTTTTTGTGAAAAATTGTTTTGAACACACCCACTGTTGCTGAAACTGCCAGCGATTTTTCAACATTTTCATAATTTTCTGCTTTTTTTATAAATACCAACCAAAATATACATCCAGGCAGCACAATACGGTTTTTTTCTTTTTACAGATTTTATTATATACTTATTTGATATCATAGTCATACTTGTAATACTCTATCCTTACAATAATGGGTACAAATGAAAAAAAAAATATTATTTCATATTTACTTTTGTGAACTTTTTTCAATGAAAAATACCCATAGTGAAGAATATTTTTTTTTAATTTTGAAAAAACTCTTTCATAGAATGTTTTCTTTTTCTTCTTGTGTATAGATAATTGTACTGTGAGCATAAAAATGGCTAAAAATGTATGGGTCACCAGGCTAAATTTTATATTAAGACCGCTAGAATACAACACCTGTTTGGACGGAAATGGCGCGAACCTGGCCAAATTGATTACATGTATGTCTGCTAAAAGTTAAAAAAAAGTTTTAAAAATTCTTAATTCTTTCTATAATTGAATACTAAATAATCTGAAAGGTGATATTGTCTTATCAGTACTAAGTCAATTATCTTACATTATATGAACAACACTGTCTTTGTACTAAAATGCGATGTGAAAACACAACCACAAAAATAGCAAGATACCAGTCAGGCATGATACTTGTCAATACAACATAAACCATAGCCCGGCTTATAAATCCTAAAATATGGCCGAACCTTGCACATTTTAGTAGAGACTTAAGATAATACATTTCTTAAAGAACAATACCAGAAGATCAATTCTGGATATGGAACACTTGAATCAGTCAACCATGAAAGCCTGGGCAAACTGTTTTATGACGTCATCTTTAGGACTATTGAATTCGTAAAAATAATTTGATCATGTTCAGCAACGTTTAAAATTTTATCGCCCTTTTCGAAATTTCTAATAATCCGGTGACAAAACAATTCAGCTATGTAGAGCTTCTCAAAGTTAAATTATTTTAAGAAATATCAAAGAAAGGTTACTTTTGGAATAATTTGTATGAACAGGGATAAATTATCTAAAACGACGTATCACATTTCTTAAACTTTACATCCTGTTTTCAAACAATGACAAACTTTTTATAAAATAGTGTTATAAAAAAGAGGAAATATGTGTTCATAACTAGATTATATCGCTTTAGAATTGTTCCGACTATAAATGCCTTTTCAGGTCATTTTAAACTTGTCCACACATACGGGAGAGACGCCTCATATTTTGCTCATTCTAAATGTTGTATATTTCTTTCTTGTGGATACGAACTAAACCTGGTGTTTATGTAATAATCAATTCATACATAGATCTTAATTTGAATTAAATACTTTTCAATACTTTTGCAGCGATATATTACTTGATATAACATAATGAAAAACAATGTAGAGTGGTTAATTTCATGACTATTTCGCAACAGAGCTAGGCTAAGGGATGGCACATAAAATACTAAGAAAAGCAAACCCTTTCTAATTGTTAAAAAGCAAAAAACGTATATAAACTTAAAGAAGAAATATTCCCTTAAAGAATATTTGTAGAGATAGGTCAGAGAGATTTTATTAGTACCGCGATGTTGCACACAGCTGTAAACTATATGACATTTTACATGCACATACCAAATCTTCTAGCGTCCTACTTAGACTTTTTCAAATACCATTCAAATTACTACATGCACATATTTTTACTAATTTAGAAAAGTATATTATTAGTAAAATGTCAAAATTACAGCTAATTGAAACATGCAATATCAAATACTTTTATTCACATCAATGCCTCAACCCATTTAGAAGCGGCTCAATAAAAATAAAGTATCTAGCTCATATTTTATTGTTTATTGTAGACATTTAAAACATTTGTTTAGAACTATAATTTTAAAAGTGGTATGTGAGTTAATATTTTGACACGAGCTAATGCAAGTTGATCCCGATAAGGTAAAATATCTGGAAAGTAGGTGTGTGTTGTGTGTGTGTGTCTGGGTGGGGGGGGGGGAGAAGGGGGATACTCATCCGAATATACTTTTTAACTGATGAATAAAACTGAACATTTGCACATGTTTGAAACGATTTATTTCCTTACTAAATTTCATTTTTGGGGTGTTTTTACCTGTCAGAGATACATTATTCTATTATATAGATTAATGAGAAAAAATGTATGATTGCTTAATATCGTGGCGACTTTGATCTAACATATTTATATCAAACTGCATTTCACCAGTGAGATAATATACTGTGCTAATCTGTCGTAAAAATATTTATAAATGTACTTTTACATATGTTTTTAACAAAGTACATTACAATTTGGACAGACTGCCTCATTAGTATATGTTAAAATTGCTTCTGCATTATAAATGATAAACCTATGTACCATTATTATGACTTTACGTAAAGCTGGAACAATTGCGGTATGGTAAATGTGTATGTTACCGGATGTGACCAATGGAAAACTGCATTGTGACACCAGATTAATACATTTGCTGTAGGGTTCCCGAGAAGTATAACTCCCAAAATATGTAAAATTAGACTGAATATTTCAAATAGTAGTTATAAGATACACATCACCATCGTGGTTTACAAATTTGTTTTTTTTAAAGCGCTGTGAAGACTACCACCGTCTGTAAGCTAAACACGTCCATACGTTTCATACCCAGATGTGAACCACTAAACCACAGTCTATTTCTTAATGAAAGGGAGTGTAAGATGAACATAAGCATTTTTAAACATCTTAGTACTGTAAAACGATTGCATTTGATGAAATGAAATGAAATAAATAGTTCTACCGAAGTTAATTGGCTTTCCAAAACAGGACTACAAATATCAGAACGTTTGGATGTACGATTGCTTACAGACGTCGCGTCGTCATTCTTTTGTGATTACACCAGACATTAGTCATAAGACACTTTCATGATGTTGCATGCTAGTATAAATATATGCCGTAAGTTGAAAAGTTTATCTACAACAAGAGATCACAGAGTGATCTTGGCGCCCACCAATGTGCCATTTTTGAGTGTTCCAAATTTCAAGACTTATTGACTAGCTCAAGGTCAAATTTCATTTCCGTACACAACGCAAATCTATGCATGTGGTCCAAATTTGAAGCCTGTACCTTCAAAAATGTGAAAGTAGGTCACTAGGTCAATGTCAAGGTCAAAGTTTGTTTCGGTACACAAAACTATGCATGTGGTCCTAAATTTGAAGCATGTAGCTACAGAAATGTGAAAGTAGGTCACTAGGTCAATCTTAAGGTCAAAGTTCATTTCGGTACATAAAACTATGCAAGTGGTCCAAATTTGAAGGCTGTAGCTTGAGAAATGTAAAAGTAGGTCACTAGGTCAAAATCAAGGTCAAATTTTACTTCGGAATACAAAACTACGCATGTGGTCCAAATTTGAAGCCTGTACCTTCAAAAATGTGAAAGTAGGTCACTAGGTCAATGTAAAGGTCAAAGTTTGTTTCGGTACACAAAACTATGCATGTGGTCCAAATCTGAAGGCTGTAGCTTGAGAAATGTAAAAGTAGGTCACTAGGTCAAAATCAAGGTCAAATTTTATTTCGGAATACAAAACTATGCATGTGGTCCAAATTTGAAGCCTGTACCTTAAAAATGTGAAAGTAGGTCACTAGGTCAATGTAAAGGTCAAAGGTCATTTCAGTACACAAAACTATGCAAGTGGTCCAAATTTGAAGGCTGTAGCTTGAGAAATGTAAAAGTGGGTCACTAGGTCAAAATCAAGGTCAAATTTTATTTCAGAATACAAAACTATGCATGTGGTCCAAATTTGAAGCCTGTACCTTCAAAAATGTGAAAGTAGGTCACTAGGTCAATGTCAAGGTCAAAGTTTTTTTCGGTACACAAAATTATGCATGTAGTCCAAATTTGAAGGTTGTAGCTTGAGAAATGTGAAAGTAGGTCACTAGGTCAAAATCAATGTCAAATTTCATTTTGAAACACGAAACTATGCATATGGTCCAAATTTGATGCCTGTACCTTCAAAAATGTGAAAGTAGGTCACTAGGTCAAAATAAAGGTCAAAGTTTTTTCCAGTGCACAAAATTATGCATGTGGTCCAAATTTGAAGGCTGTAGCTACAGAAATGTGAAAGTAGGTCACTAGGTCAAAATCAAGGTCAACTCATGTCAAGGTTCATCTTGCCACTCAAAAATATACATGTGGTCCAAGTTTGAATGTTGGTAGTTACTGATAAGAACATTTTAAAAGCTTTTCCCTATATAAGTCTATATGAACCATGTGACCCCCGGGGCGGGGCCATATTTAACCCTAGGAGGATAATTTGAACAAACTTGGTAGAGAACCACTAGATGATGCTACATTACAAGTATCAAAGCCCTAGGCTTTGTGGTTTGGACAAGAAGATTTTCAAAGTTTTTCCCAATATAAGTCTATGTAAACCATATGACCCCCAGGGTGGGGCCATATTTGACCCTAGGGGTATAATTTGAACAATCTTAGTTGAAGACCACTAGATGATGTCACATACAAAATATCAAAGCCCTAGGCCCTGTGGTTTTGGACAAGAGGTTATTCAAAGTTTTTCCCTATATAAGTCTATATAAACCATGTGACCCCCAGGGCGGGGCCATATTTGACCCCAGAGAAATAATTTGAATCATCTTGGTAGAGGACCACTAGATGATGCTTTATACCAAATATCAAAGCCCTAGGCTCTGTGGTTTTGGACAAGAAGGTTTTCAAAGTTTTTCCCTATATAAATCTATATAAATTATAGAAATAAACAAAGGGCCATAACTCACTCATAAATTGTTGAACCAGTCTGATTTTCAGGGGGACACAACTAGGGTACCAATACATCATTCTGACAAAGTTTGGTCAAAATCCCCCAGTAGTTTCTGAGGAGATGCGATAACGAGAAATTGTTAACGGACGGACGGACGGACGGATGGACGGACGGATGGAATGACGGACAGACGGACCACGGACGCAGAGTGATTTTAATAGCCCACCATCTGATGATGGTGGGCTAAAAACAGTTAAAAGTAATGCAAAACTGAATCAGCGTAATCAATATTAAAGAAAGACAAATAAAAAATATGCTTTTATGATATAAATAGCAAATTAGCAGTTTCCATTTTGGTATGTACTACATTGACGTGTTCGAAATACACACCCCTTAACATTTAAAACACGAATATATTTAGCTGATTTTTATTTTACAGTATGGCCATAGACCTTTAGGATAATAGGTCAATAACAACTTTGTAAGACGATAGGTCAATAACAACTCTGTAAGACTTTTTCATGCTTTGTGTGATTAAATTATGTTCTCATGTCAATTTTCTTTCAATCTAAAATATTCATTTGTCACATATAAATATAGTTTGGTTAACATAAGAAATAAATCGCGACTTAGTACTATTCATTTGAGTATATCGTTAATTACGTTAGTTTGCAAAAATATAAAGAATGATACACACAACATGCCGTTACAAGAAGAGTAAAACAGCTTTGTCAGATTTATAGAAACATTTCACTTAAAATATCACACCCATGTCTTTATATAAATCACACTGTTAAAAATATCGCATTTTAATTAGATATATTAAAACATTTTGGTTCAGTTACTGCGCATCTGAGCTCTCAACTGTGATAAATCAGGTGAAAAACCAACCACTCGAAGGCCTTCTTTATTTTTATTCTTACATGGTCATTGAAATTTCTTGACAAAATTTTGCTGGGCTTCATTTACCCAAGTAGTAATAAACCGGACGTCATGTCACCATTTGACGTCATAATGGACTTCATAATGCTGTCATACCAGTCCGCGCGTCAACCGTTGTTTATCGCAGATTCTAACACAACCGAATTCATTTTCCTATCTGATTATTGTGTATTTTTATATATCAATACATTTTCCTGAGGTCACAAT
Organism: Mercenaria mercenaria; assembly: GCF_021730395.1. Classification (NCBI taxonomy): domain Eukaryota; kingdom Metazoa; phylum Mollusca; class Bivalvia; order Venerida; family Veneridae; genus Mercenaria; species Mercenaria mercenaria. The sequence continues at coordinate 21,707,462 of NC_069368.1, read as the reverse complement.
TATTACGTCAGTCGCACAGGAAAAGAAATCAACACAAAAAAGAAAATAGGCAAATACTAGCATTTGATGGATGTCGTCAAGGATGTGTGTGTGTGTTCGGGTTTAACGTCTTTTTCAACAATTTTCCGTCTTATCAACGACGGTGTCTACTTGTAGCAGTGAGCACAATGCCCAACTTTATAGTGCTGCCACACTGGCTTATCACACCGTAGACACGTGGCATAATACCCCACCAAGTTGGTTCGAGCCTCACTCGGGGCGTTGAATTCTTCATGTGAGGAAGCCATCCAGCTGGCTTACGGAAGGTCGGTGGTTCTACCCAGGTGCCCGCTCGTGATGAAATAATGCACCGAGGGGCGCCTGGGGTCTTCCTCAACCATCAAAGCTGGAAAGTCGCCATATGACCTATAATTGTGTCGGTGCGACGTTAAACCCTACCAAAAAACCCACCAGGTCACATTTTACTGACACCGGGCTGACAAGTCCTAACACTATCCCCTCAATGCTGAGCGCCAAGCGAGGACGCTGCTAGTACCATTTTTTACGTCTTTGGTATGACGCGGTTGGGGATCGAACCCACGACCTCCCGCACTCGAAGCGGACGCTCTACCACTAGGCTACCGAGGCGTACTTTAAAGTCTTTCGTAAGGTATAAAAATCGAAATAATATATCAAATTTAGTGTATGCTCTTCATTGTTTGTCATCTGATGCGTATTATTATATCACTCGAGCTACGCCTACGTGATATTAATTCTTATGTCTTAAATATTGACTACTTTTTTCTTTGTTTTTAAAACTGCAACCAAATCCAGCTAGGTCAGAATGTGCAGTTTATTTAATGGTAAATCGCCACGAATGATTCCACTTAATTATTCTTTATGACACCACGAGTCTTTTAATCTAAATACATAAGAGCCTGAATAACCAATATTATAACACATAAATCACGGTATGTGACAAATATGCACAATATATTTCCATTTACCTATTACCTCCCTTTTAATTGCGTTAACTGATTATTTTTCAGGAAAATGATATATTCGTTCGCAGATAATGTCACAAAATTGTAACAAGTGTTGTTTTAAGGGTTTTGTATTGAAAAATGAGTATTATATTACAAACATTTTACGGTAATTTTGATAAAAAAGAATGAATGGTAGCTGTTTATAAACCACAATGAATATTTTTTATTTTTCTGAAATAAATTATTTATTTACATTATTTCAATTTTGCATTCCTATAAAGATAAATTATATAACAATTTTTTCAGGATTCATTAAAACATATAACTACTCAGAGCATTTTTATCAAAACAAGAGCCATGTTAGACCTGGCCAATCCCCCCGCCGGGCATATTATAATTGAAGGCTAAAGTTCCTGGCAAGTTAGTGTCTGAAAGTATTAATTTTGGGGAAAGCTTTGAAGAACCATTTAGTTGTGGTCCGCATCAGGGGTTTTAAAGATGTGAAAGAAAGAATAAGTCAGTGGTGAGGTGGTTTACTGCTAAATTTTATTAATTTTCATGAACAGTATAGCTATGATGTTTTTCTATATGGCTACTGTAAAAAGAAGGAATGGAAAGCTAACAGGGAACACGAGTGCCAGAATGTCACAATATATGCCCGTCACAGCAAATTTCTTTAGTCTAGCAGCTGTATTTGCAAATGGAATTTTAATTTTGTGGTTGTTTAGTAATCATTGTAAGTCTTTTGTTTTTCTAAGTCCACAAAAAACTCCTTACCAGGTAGATATCTTAAAATACACATAAAATTGGAAAGTAACATCCATGTTGTACCACAGAAAAGTGGTCTTGTTTTTTCCCTATGGTCAATTATAAAAAAGTTACAATATTAGTTATTTATAGTAACAACTAAGGGGAGTTAATCTTAAAAAAAAACAAAAAACAAAAAATTGCAAGTCCACAAAAAATCTTTACCAGGTAGAGATTGGTCAAAATACACCTCAAAATTGGATGTAGCATGCATGTTGTACTACAGAAAAGTTGTCTCGATTTTTCCCTACGACTAGTAATGAAAAAGTTACAATAAAAGCTATTTAAAGTAACAACAAAGGGAGGTAATTCTAAAGAAGGGAACTGCACATGACACTTCGTCTCATGATGGTGTATAATTGTGCCAAGTTACATCAAAATCCCTCCATGCATGAAGAAGAAATGCTTCAGACAATGTCATTCTTGTATCTGACCTTTGGCCTCTCAGTGTGACCTTGACCTTAGACCTAGGGACCTATATCTTGCGCATGACATTCTGTCTCGTGGTGGTGAACATTTGTGCCAAGTTATATCAAAATCCCTCTATGCATGAAGAAGAAAAGCTCCGGACAATTTTTTTAAAGAAAATATGATAAAGGGGAATAACTCAAAAAATAGGCAAGGTAGAGTTATTGTTCTTGCACATTGCACTTCCTCCCAATGTGTTCCATCAGTGTATGAAGTTTGAAGAAAATCCCTCCAGTACTTTTGGAGTTATGCTCCGGACAAAATTTTTTAAGAAAATAAGATAAAGGGGAATAACTCAAAAAAAAGGCAAGGTAGAGTTATTATTCTTGCACACTGCACTTCCTCCCACTGTGTTCTATCAGTGTATGAAGTCTGAAGAAAATCCCTCCAGTACTTTTAGAGTTATGCTCCGGACAAAATTTTTTAAGAAAATAAGATAAAGGGGAATAACTCAAAAAATAGGCAAGGTAGAGTTATTGTTCTTGCACACTGCACTTCCTCCCAATGTGTTCTATCAGTGTATGAAGTTTGAAGAAAATCCCTCCAGTACTTTTGGAGTTATGCTCCAGACAAAGATCGTTGCGGACGGACGCACGCACACACGCACGCACGCACGGACGGAGAGCATTTCTAATATCCCCTTCACCTTTGGCGGGGGGATAAATAACAGAAGTCGTTGCGCATGAATAAGCCTGAGAGTAAACCTGCTTTTGATACTATAAATAGAAAGATATTAACACAAAACACATAAATCCCAAAAATCTTAAAGATTCATTAAAAAATTGAGCGAAATATGACGATTTAAAAAGAAATTTGCTGAAAATATCCTTTATATGAGTTGTCTGCCCCTGACAAGAGAAGGTGTGAAAAGTCGGTGTTCCATATCCAGATTTCTATTTGACATAACCTTCAATCATTTTATGTTCATGGCTTGTCTCTACTAAAAAGTGCAAGATCGAATGACTTATAAGCCGGGCTACCAGTATCAACATTTGATTACTGATATAACTTATCAAAAATGTTATTTCATTCAAAATTCCTCATATTTAAGATTGTCTGTAACATGTTTCAACAAATGCTGACTTCAGTTCAGTTTTCCATAGAAAGGTTCGGCTGCGCAGAAAGATGCGCATAAAAAACTATAGGAATTCCCTTTAAATGAAAAGTTAATATATTAATCAGAATTTGTCATAAGGTGATGATTTGTCAATAATAATAACTTTGTTAAAGTCAATAAACATATACTAATGCTTACGGCATTGAGAAGAAACGTTTCTTTAAACAGAAGAAAATTAACAAACCTTCAGTGCGGTGAGAAACTGAGCTTCAGCTGCTTCCATACAGTTCACAGACATGGCATACAGACCCTGAAATGTATAAACATACAGTTCACAGACATGGCATACAGACCCTGTAATGTTTAAACATACAGTTCACAGACATGGCATACAGATCCTGAAATGTATAAACATCCAATTCACAGACATGGTATACAGACCCTGAAATGTATAAACATACAGTTCATAGACATGGCATACAGACCCTGAAATGTATAAACATACAGTTCACAGACATGGTATACAGACCCTGACACTAAAATATATTAGCATACAGTTCATAGAAATGGCATACAGAGCCTGGTATGTATTAACACAAAGTTCACAGACATGACATATAGACACTGAAATACATTAGCACAGTTCACAGACATGGCATACAGACCCTGAAATACATAAACATACAGTTCACAGACATGTCATACAGACCCTGAAATATAGTTCACAGACATGGCATACAGACCCTGAAATACATAAACATACAGTTCACAGACATGGCATACAGAACCTGATATGTATTAACACAAAGTTCACAGACATGACATACAGACACTGAAATACATTAGCACAGTTCACAGACATGGCATTAAGACTCTTATATACTGAACTAAAATTTTCATGACTTACCAGCAGTGTATGGATCTGTGAACCATGGGTTGTAAACAGTCTAGGCTGTGATTGACATACATGGCAAGCTTGAAATATCTGAAACAAACAGCAAACACTGTACAACAATATACTTTTGTTTTACGTCCCCTAAGATTCAAGCATTTTCATGGGTTAGGGTTACATTGTGACCAGTTACAGTTCTGAGTCAGTAGATTTCATGTAAATTTGGCCTAAAATCAAGTTGTTGATAACACTAATTTACTATCGGGTTTGTTAATGACCCTCTACACGAATATGTGGATATAAAAGTCTCCCCCAATTGCAACCAATTTTAAACTCATGTATAACTTTGTCTGCAAACTTCTTGCATGAGACAAAATTTTCTACTTGGATACAGCACATCATCAGCAGAAAAATATGTTTCACTGAAAATAATAAAACAAATTTCCAACTTTGAAGACCATAAAATTATTAGCTTTTATTTATTTTTTTTTGGATTTGACGTCACATCGACACATGATAGGTCATATGGCGTCTTTCAAGCTTTAATGGTGGAGGAAGACCCAAGGTGCCCCTCCGTGCATTATTTCATCACAAGCGGGCACCTGGGTAGAACCACCGACCTTCTGTAAGCCAGCTGGATGGCTTCTTCACATGAAGAATTAAACGCCCCGAGTGAGGCTTGAACCAACATTGATGAGGAGCAAGTGATTTGAAGTCAGCGACCTTATAAACCACTCGGCCACGGAGGCCTCTAGGTTTTATTTCAAATTAGGAGACATTCTCATTGTTCAGAAAACTGTTTATTACAAACAAGCCTTGCAACTATGCCCAATAGGGAGATCCCGGGTCTATGGATCACGGGGATGTGAGTTCGATCCCAGGCCAGGGCATATGTTCTCTGTGGTGATTTGATCAATGACATTGTGTCTCAAATCATTCGTCCTTCATCTCAGATTCATGTGGGGAAATTGGCAGTTACTTGCAGAGAACAACACTGTACTGGTACAGAATTCAGGAACACTGGTTAGGTTAACTGTCCGCTGTTATATAACTGAAATACTGTTAAAAACAGCACTAAACAGGCTTGGGATTCAGTCAGAAATTAAAATCCTGAAAATCTACATAATGATTCTAAAGCCTGAAATCCCATTTTTAATAGAGTTACGTGTATATAGGAAAATTCTGGCAACCAAAAGCCTGAAATCAGAACCAGTACTGAAAAATCCCAGGCCTGGCTCAACCTTAAACAAACAAACTTGCACTCACAAGATACTGTGAAATCATTTAATTTTATGGTCATAAAATTTCGTGGTTTTTACCAAAACAGCTACTTCCTAGTAGTATGAATTTGTGGAGTTCAAGTTTTGAGGAGAAAATGAATGGTAAATTTCTATGTTTATTGGGATTTGACTTTGTCAATTGATAGAATCACTAAATTCATATAAACATGAGCAGACACAGTGGTACAGTGGTGACACCATCAGACTATGAGATCAAGGGTTGTCAGTCTGAGCCCCTGCTCCTCCAACTAAAAGTACTAGCACTGAGGTAAAAACAAGAGCTCATCGAACATGAAATGCCCCCCTTGATGCATTCAGTAATTGCACAAGGAACAGAAATTATTTGCTCGCTGTAAACAAAGTTCTACTGTTCTGGTTCAATGTGACATTGACCTTTGACCTATTGACCTCAAAATCAACAGGGGTCATCTCCTGGTCATGATCAACCTCCCTATCAAGTTTAGTGATCCTAGGCCCAAGCGTTCTCAAGGTATCGTCTGGAAAGGGTTTAACTGTTCCGGGTCAATGTGACCTTGACCTTTAGCCTACAGATCTCAAAATCTATAGGGGGTCATCTACAGGTCATGACCAACCTCCCTATCAAGTTTCATGATCCTAGGCCCAAGCATTCTCAGGTTATTGTCTGGAAACGGTTTAAATGTTCCGGGTCACTGTAACCTTGACCTTTAACTTACGGACCTTAAAATCAGTAGGGTTCATCTGCTGGTCATGATGAACCTCATTATCATCTTTCATGACCCTTGGCCCAGGCATTCTCAAGTTATTGTCTAAAAACCGTTTTAACTGTTCCTGGCCAATCTGACCTTGAACTTTGACCAAATGACCTCAAAATCAATAGGGGTCATCTGCTGGTCATGACCAATCTCCCTATCAATTTTCCTGCTCCTAGGCCCATGCGTTCTTGAGTTATTGCCCGGGAACTGTTTTACTGTTCCTGGTCACTGTGACCTTGAACTTTGATTTACTGACCTTAAAATCGATAGGGGTCATCTGCAGGTCATGATGAACCTCACTATCATCTTTCATGACCCTTGACCCAAGCATTCTCAAGTTATCGTCCAGAAACCGTTTTAACTGTTCCTGGCCAATCTGACCTTGAACTTTGACCAAATGACCTCAAAATCTATAGGGGTCATCTGCTGGTCATGATCAACCTCCCTATCAATTTCCCTGATCCTAGGCCCATGCGTTTTTGAGTTATCGTCCGGAAACTGTTTTACTGTTCCTGGTCACTGTGACCTTGAACTCTGACCTACTGACCTCAAAATCAATAGGGGTCATCTGCTGGTCATGACCAACCTCCCTATCAACAGTCACGATCCTAGGCACAAGCAATCTTGAGTTATCATCCAGAAACCGTTTAACTGTTCCGGGTCACTGTGACCTTGAACTTTGATTTACTGGCCTTAAAATCAATAGGGGTCATCTACTGGTCATGATGAACCTCACTATCATCTTTCATGACTCTTGGCCCAAGCGTTCTCAAGTTAACGTCCAGAAACTGTTTTAACTGTTCCTGGCCAATCTGACCTTGAACTTTGACCAAATGACCTCAAAATCAATAGGGGTCATCTGCAGGTCATGATCAATCTCCCTATCAATTTGCCTGATCCTAGGCCCATGCGTTCTTGAGTTATCGCCCGGAAACCGTTTTACAGTTCCTGGTCACTATGACCTTGAACTTTGACCTACTGACCTCAAAATCAATAGGGGTCATCTCCTGGTCATGACCAACCTCCATATCAACTTTCATGATCCTAGGCCCAAGCAATCTTGAGTTATCATCCGGAAACCGTTTAACTGTTCCGGGTCACTGTGACCTTGAACTTTGACATACTGACCTCAAAATCAATAGGGGCCATCTGCTGGTCATGAGCAACCATCTATCAACTTTCATGATCCTAGGCCCAAGCGTTCTTGAGTTATCATCCGGAAACCGTTTAACTGTTCAGGGTCACTGTGACCTTGACCTTTGATATACAGATCTCAAAATCAATAGGGGTCATCTGCAGGTGATGACCAACCTTCCTATCAACTTTCATGATGCTAGGTCCAAGAGTTCTTGAGTTATCATCCGGAAACGGATTGGTCTACATACAGACCGACCGACAGACAGACCGACCTACATCTGCAAAACAATATACCCCTCCTTCTTTGAAGGGGGGCATAAAAAGAGTCCCATATATGGATGCTTTACACCTGGCATGCTTCAGAACCAGGAAAGTATCTGGATTTGGAGATTCTGTATCTAGCACTTAGATCCTCTCACTAACAAGAGGACCATGATGGTCCTGAATCGCTCACCTATCTCCACATGACCCAGTGTTCAACTGAGTATGACATCGTTATTTCTATTATTTGACATAGTGACCTAGTTTTTGAGCACATGTGACCAAGATATCATCAAGATAAAAAATTCTGACCAATTTTCATGAAGATCCATTGAAAAATATGGCCTCTAGTGAGGTCACAAGGTTTTTCTATTATTTGACCTAATGACCTAGTTTTTGAAGGCACGTGACCCACTTTTAAACTTGACCTAGATATCATCAAGGTGAACATTCTCACCAATTTTCATGAAGATCTTGTGAAAAATATGGCCTCTAGAGAGGTCACAAGGTTTTTCTATTTTTCGACCTACTGACCTAGTTTTTGACCGCACATGACCCAGTTACGAACCTGACCTAGATATCATCAAGCTGAACATTCTCACCAATTTTCATGAAGATCCATTGAGAAATATGGCCTCTAGAGAGGTCACAAGGTTTTTTCTATTTTTAGACCTACTGACCTAGTTTTGACCCCACGTGACCCAGTTTCGAATCTGACTTAGATATCATCAAGATGAACATTCTGACCAATATTCATGAAGATCTCATGAAAAATATGGCCTCTAGAGAGGTCACAAGGTTTTTCTATTTTTAGATCTACTGACCTAGTTTTTAACCCCACGTGACTCAGTTTCGAACTTGACCTAGATATCTTCAAGGTAAACATTCTGACCAATTTTCATGAAGATCCATTGAAAAATTTCGCCTCTAGAGAGGTCACAAGGTTTTCCTATTTTTAGACCTATTGACCTAGTTTTTGACCGCACATGACCCAGTTTCGAACTTGACCTAGATATCATCAAGGTGAACATTCTGACCAATTTTCATGAAGATCCATTGAGAAATATGGCCACTAGAGAGGTCACAAGGTTTTTCTATTTTTAGATCTACTGACCTAGTTTTTGACCCACATGACCCAGTTTCGAACTTGACCTAGATATCATCAAGGTGAACATTCTGACCAATATTCATGAAGATCTCATGAAAAATATGGCCTCTAGAGAGGTCACAAGGTTTTTCTATTTTTAGATCTACTGACCTAGTTTTTAACCCCACGTGACCCAGTTTCGAACTTGACCTAGATATCATCAAGATGAACATTCTGACCAATTTTCATGAAGATCCATTGAGAAATATGGCCTCTAGAGAGGTCACAAGGTTTTTCTATTTTTAGACCTAATGACCTAGTTTTTGACCTACGTGACCCAGTTTCGAATCTGACCTAGATATCATCAAGGTAAACATTCTGACCAATATTCATGAAGATCTCATGAAAAATATGGCCTCTAGAGAGGTCACAAGTTTTCCTATTTTTAGACCTACTGACCTAGTTTTTGACCCCACGTGACCCAGTTTCGAACTTGACCTAGATATCATCAAGGTGAACATTCTGACCAATTTTCATGAAGATCTTGTGAAATATATGGCCTCTAGAGAGGTCACAAGGTTTTTCTATTTTTAGACCTACTGACCTAGTTTTTGACGGCACGTGACCCAGTTTCGAACTTGACCTAGATATCATCAAGATGAACATTCTGACCAACTTTCATAAAGATCCCATGAAAAATGTGACCTCTAGAGTGGTCACAAGCAAAAGTTTACGGACGCACGACGGACGACGGACACCGCGCAATCACAAAAGCTCACCTTGTCACTTTGTGACAGGTGAGCTAAAAATGACTAACAGTCTTCTAGAGAAGTTGTCCCTATGAGTTTCCATTGGTATTAAACTACAGTCAAACCTGTATTAAGCAGCCAGCCAGTGGAGCAACACATTCTGGCTGCTAAAGGCAGGACAAGTTGAAATTAGAACAAACTGCATGCTTGGGAAGTTAAGTGAACTGGCTGCATTCAGCAGGTGGCTGCTTAAAACAGATGGTCCATGAGGAAGGTACAACTGTACAATATTGAGCTGCGTCGTGAGAAAACCAGCGTAGTGGCTTTGCGACCAGCGTTAGTCCAGACCAGCCTGCGCATCTGTGGAATCTGGTCAGGATCCATAATGTTCGCTTTCAAAGCCTATTGCAATTAGAGAAACTGCTCGCGAACAGCATGGATCCTGACCAGACTCTGCAGATGCGCAGGCTGGTCTGGATCAACGCTGGTCGCAAAGCCACTATGTTGGTTTTCTCATGGCACGGCTCATATATAAGCTTACAAACACAGACACACACCACTCAGACATTATACCACACACTGATCATACAGACTTTCTCCCAATATTGAACAAAAACTTTCATTACTTTTGCTTGTTATTTAAACATATATTTCTGTTAGCAAGCTGTTGTATGACTAAGTGCAAATATCTTGTGAGCATTTATCAATTTGTGTCATTCTAAATCAATTCTGTTAGACAGATTTTGAGTGAATCAATACTTTTGATTACTTCAGATATTCTAAATTTGCTGGTTACACACAAACTGTTAAAGTTTATTAAGTTTATCAGCAAAACACACAATTTTCCTTACTCAATGTCAAGTGGGCTTCTAGATAAGATAACTTTTCTTACTACAGGCTGTCTGAAATTTTAAGTCCACCTTCAAAGATGTATAAGACAGTTTTCTATATGTACATAGCCACAAATTTTCCTACGGACAGAATTTCTTTTCGTAGGAAAATTTTTACCTAGTATATACTAAGTCTTATAGAAAACTATCCGATATGTCTTTAATGTGACAGAAACGGTTTCACACAGCCTTTATCTCTTGGTAATAGAGAACTTACTAAATCGTACTGCCCCAGTCAAAATTAGAAAAGTCATGTTTAGAAAGTTATTATTTCATACTAGTAATTGATAGAGCTTGGTATTCTGGGTTAAAAGCTACAATTTCCTCCACCTTTTTTACACACATATCTTTTTCTGCTGTATTTTTACTTGAAAAAATATGTGTAATTCCACTTGAAGTTCGCTGATTTCAGTGGTTTACTCCATTTCTTTCTGATATTGTGATTTTAAACAGGAAAATAATGAAACAAGAGGGCCAAGATGGCCCTAAGTTGCTCATCTGAGGAACACATCATAACAGTGTAAACATTTTTCCCAGATGACCCATAATTGAACTTGGCCTTGATTTTATCACGGCAATCATTGTGACTAAATTCTATGAATATCCGGTGTAAAATGCAGTCCCTATTGTGTAAACAAGGTTCTTCTTTAATTTGACCAGGTGGCCTAGTTTTTGACCCTAGATGACCCATATTCAAACTCAACCTTGATTTCATCCAAACAAACATTCTGACCAAATTTCATGAAGATCCGGTGTAAAATGCAGCCCCTATTGCATACACAAGGTTTTTGTTTGATTTGACCCTGTGACCTAGTTTTTTATCCAAGATTTTCCATATTCGAACTTGACCTAGATTTCATCAAGGCAATCATTCTGACCAAAATTCATGAAGATCAATTGAAAAAATACTGCCTCTATCACATACAGGTTTTTCTTGATTTGACTGGTGACCTAGTTTTTGGCCCCAGAAGACCCATTTTTGAACTTGGCCTAGTTTTCATCAAGGTTATCATCCTGACAAAATTTCATGAAGATTAGTCGAAAAATACAGCCTCTATCGCATACACAAGTTTTTTCTTTGATCTGACCTAGTGACCTAGTTTTTGATCCCAGATGACCCATATTCAAACTCCTCCTGGATTTCATCAAGGAAATCATTCTGAGTAAATTTTATGATCCAGTGTAAAAAGCAGCCTGTATTGCAAACACAAGATTTTCCTTTATTTTGACCAGGCGATCTAGTTTTTGACCCAAGATGACCCACATCCAAACTTGACCTAAATTTCATCCAGACAAACATTTTGATCAAATAAAGATTTGGGGTAAAATGCAGTCCCTATTGCATACACAAGCTTTTTCTTTAATATGACCTAGTGACCTAGTTTCTGACCCTAGATGACCCATATTCAAACTTGACCTAGATTTCATCAAGACAAAAATTCTGATCAAAATTCATGAAGATCAATTGAAAAAAAACCCAGCTTCTATCACATACACAAGATTTTTCTTTGATTTGACCTTGTAACGTAGTTTTTGATCTCAGATGACCCATTTTCGAACTCGGCTTAGAATTCATCAAGGTAATCATTCTGACAAAATTTCATAAAGATCAGCTGGAAAATACAGCCTCGCCTCTCTAAAACTGTTTACAGGTAATTAACAAGGATGCCATTTTTCAGTAGTTAAATTCAACCATCTTTACCTTAAATGTGTCAATTTATGTTATGACAAACTAAATCAAAGGACTGGCTTGTCCAATTTTGGTAATAATCTGAATTTTTAGTGATCTTTATTTGTGTGACCTGTCAGTAATCATCCTTTTATTGCAGTAAATTGATTGTATTAAAACCCCTACCAATACTACACTTTTACATCAAAATACTGAAGAAAAGATATTTTTGAAACACCCTATACAGTAGCAAAACAATTCTCATGAAAAAAAAACGAAATGGATTTTACCTAAATAAATCAAACTTAACATTAGAAAAGAATGGCAAAGTCAAGGAATGATGGATATTCTAGATGGGATACTGCATCTGAAACTGCATCTGAAACTGAGGAAGATCACATATATTCTTGTACATTTTGCCTGCTACATAGAAAAAAATTGCCAGCAGAAGGATTTTGTGTTGACTGTGATGAATATTTGTGTGCCATTTGTTACAAATATCATTTGCGTCCCCGTCCAACAAGGAATCATACCTTACTTCGAAAGTCACAAATACCTAGAAGACCCGGTAACCCTAAAGTTGATGATGTTTTAGTTGAAAAATGTAAGAAACATCGGGGCAGGATTGTAGACATGTACTGCGAGAAATGTGATAGAGTTGGATGTACCACCTGTATGGCAGAAAAGCATGAATTCTGTCACACAGTCTACATACCAGACTACAATAAAGAAGATGATTCGGATCACTTTTCAATGTATCATAAAACTATGGAGGTCGAAAAAGAAATAGAAAAAGTTTCAGACTACAAGCAGACAGCTGAATTACATTCACAAAATGCACACAAACAGGTCAAAATGTATCGCAAAGAAATAAATGACACCCTTGACAGGATAGAAAGTAACACACACATGAAGATTGACGAAAAAACTAATCAAGCCTTAGAAACACTGGAATCTTATTCCAAGAAACTACAACTGATGGAAACTAAACTGAAACAATTAAACACCCACACTGGCAACAAAATCAACAAGCAATTTGTCCATAAGAAACTTGCTTTGGAATCATATGCTGAGTATGAACTTGTTAAAGAAGAAATGTCAAAAGAACTTAGCAACATAACTGAATTTTGCTTCAAACCAAATGATAAAATTGAAACAAACTTGAAGAGTATAACAACTTTTGGAAACATCTGTGAAATGCCTCCAAAACAAGACAAAAGGTTTTTTTTGAAATACATTCATTCCTTATCTGCACAGTGTTTTATAAAGTATTTTCCAAATTTTTCTGCAAAAGCAATCACTTACATACCAATGTGTATTGTTTTGACAAATGGAAAACTGTTACTTCAAGCAGAAGTTCAATTTATTGCTGGATCTTTATTGTTTCTTTGTGATGTGGAAAAAGAGACAAAAGAAACAGAACAAGATTCTGCAGAGTTCAAGATAATCTGTGTGAAAGATTTACACAACTACTTCCATGACATGACCCAAGTGAGTAGCACCAAAGTTGCCATAACATTATATGATCAGAAAAAAATTCAGTACCTACATGTACACCCAACTGAAATGAAGCTGGGTACGAGCATACATGTCAATGGTGAATGCTGTGGTATTGGGTGCTTAGAGAACAAACTAGTTGTGTCTTTTACAGAACCAAAGAAAGTTGAAATCATGGACCTTCAGGGCCAGGTTTTAAAAACAGTTTCGTATGACATGTCAAAGTTTCCTCAAGGTTTTCAATTTGAATACCCACACTATGTAGCAAGTGATCCATGGAGAAAACGGGCTTATGTTATAGACAAATATAAAAATTGCATACTAGTTGTAAATGTTCAAGGTGATATCACAGAAGTGATCTGGAACAATCAAGATTTCTATAAAACCCAGATGATTTACCCTATAGCAGCTGCAGTCGGGGAAGCAGGAGAGGTTTATGTCGCAGTTGACAATCCATACAGCATACAGAAAATCTCTCCAAATTTTCTTGAAAGGGATTATTTGGCAGTTAAAGGAACAACATGGGAGATATGTTCAATAGCATATCATGACAGTAAATTATATTATGGCAACAGAAGAGGTTCTTTTTATGTTGCTGAAATTTCTAATGACTAGAATACCTAGACAATGTCGTCATACTTCAGAACAGTTTACAGATGTTGATCAGTTTGATTCTCATGGACAAAAAAGTATGAAAACAACAGAACAAAAGTATCTGATATATACGAGTTTATATTAACCCTTACCCTGCTAAATTTCTAAAATGGACTGGTCCATCATTCAATTTGGGCAATACCATTTATTATTTGAAGGGGTGTTCACTGAAAATTTACTGACTGAACAGCGAACAGTGCAGACCATGATCAGACTGCACGGATGTGCAGGCTGATCTTGGTCTGCACTGGTCGCAAAGGCAGAATCATTTGCCGACAGCAGGCTAAAGGTTAAATTGTTCAAGTGGTTGCTTTTTCTTTATGAAAAAGCTCCAAAAACCTGTCATTATAAATTGATATAATTATGCCGCCAGTGTATCTGTGAAACTGAAAAAGTCTATTGGCACCTACTTATATTCTAGAGAATCAGTAAACATTTGCCATCAGATTAATCAGAATATTCTGATATTAGACTGATAAGCCAACAGATGCAATTAATCAGAAATATCTGATAATTGAGCCGCGCCATGAGAAAACCAACATAGTCGCTTGGTTTCTCTAATGGTTTCTCTAATTGCAATAGGCTTTAAAAGCGAACAGCATGGATCCTGACCAGACTGCACAGATGCGCAGGCTGGTCTGGATCCATGCTGGTCACAAAGCCAGTATGGTTGGTTTTCTCAGGGCGCGGCTCAATTGGTTATCTAAGTCACAATTCTAACAAGGCAGTCTGAAAGACAGCTAAATCCCCCGCCACTGTTATGGATAGTGAAAGGGTAAACCTTTGACCTTAAGCTGTGACCTTGATCTTAAACTGATATGGCTGACTCATGAATTCTGCACAACGTCTTGATGAGGTGATCATTTGACCCAAGTTTCATGAAATTCCTTCAAGGGGTTTAGGAGATACAGAGCTCAAACCTTTGACCTTGAGTTGTGACCCTGACCTAGAGTTGACATGGTCGACTCATGAGCTCTTGATGAGATGATCATTTGACCCAAGTTTGATGAAAATCCTTCAAGGGGTTCAGGAGATACAGAGTGGAAACAAAATGGAAGGCTCAAACCTTTGACCCTAAGCTGTGACCTTGACCTTGAGCCAGCATGGCTGACTCATAAGTTCTGCACATAAATTTGATAAGGTGATCATTTAACCCAAGTTTTATAAAATTCCTTGAAGGGGTTTTAGGAGATACAGAGCAGACACGAAATGGAAGACTAAAACATTTGACCTTGAGTTGTGACCTTGACCTTGAGCCAGCATGACTGACTCATGAGTTTTGCACATCGTCTTGGTGAGGTGATCATTTGACCCAAGTTTGATGAAAATCCTTCAAGGGGTTTAGGAGATATAGAGCGGACAAAAAATGGAAGGCTCAAACTTTTGACCTTCAGTTGTGACCTTGACCTTGAGCCGGCATGGCTGATTCATGGGTTCTGCACATCGTCTTGATGAGGTGATCATTTGACCCAAGTTTGATGAAAAGCCTTCAAAGGGTTTAGGAGATATAGAGTGGACACAAAATGGAAGGCTCAAACCTTTGACCTCGAGTTGCGACCTTGACCTTGAGCCGGCATGGCTGACTCATGGGTTCTGCACATCGTCTTGATTAGGTGATCATTTGACCCAAGTGTTATAAAATTCCTTCAAGGGGTTTTTGTCAGTCACATATTTTCACGACCATGATTTTCAGAAAATTTCGGTCATTTATAGAAAGATTTACACATGCACAAGCGTCAAAATGCAGATACAAGTCTAACCGTGCAACAGAAACTTTTAATTGAATTTTTTCCCCCCAAAATAAGTATGCACAGCCTAAGAATTTCACAAGTAAAAATATGACACTAGGACTGATACATTATAACAGGACCGGATGTAGGTAATGGGGTTAAGTGCTTTATTGATTTTCTTCTGTACTTTGATATATAAAGCCCTTTCATTAAATAAACAATTCAGTGATAGATGCCCATGATGTAGGACATTAAAGACAATGACTTTTATTAGAGCCTTTTGCATGTTTTTGTACTCCAATGTTCATTTTCAAATGCACCAGAATGCACCAAATGAGTTGTTATAACCTAAACAATTCTGGGGGAGTTCCCTCATAACCTGTACAACAAGATGAGAAACTCATTACACTCACTCTATCACTGCCATGATTGGCTGTAAAAATTTTCTGGCTAGAACCCTGAATTATTCATAGAGATTTAGCAAATGAAAACTGAATAAACTGGGCCTTAGTCACTTCTGGTAGGCCATCTACATAATACAATGTAAGTTCTAAAATCTAAGTTCTCACCTCAGAATATTAGTTGGCAGTCAAGACCCCAATTGCTGATTAAGTTTTTCTAAGAACCCAGGTTTTTAAGCTTAACTGATGCACAATAATTACTAGAACCAGTTTATGAAATTGTAGGTTTTTGGCTATGAACCTAGGTACCCCATGATCAGCTGGCACATTTCATTTTGTTCTTTACCTACCACCCATACAGCCGTAGTTTTGTTTGCCATGACCAGCCAGCACATTATAATGAGTTCTAGACCTACATAAGGTTTGGCAATAGTTTTGTTTCACCATAATCAGCTGACACACTGAAATGTACTGTGTATGTATTCTATACCTACCTCCTGTATGGCTGTAGTTTTGTTGCCCATGATCAGCCGACACATAACAATGTGTTCTAAAAGCATAATCTGGAAAGATGACAAAAGTGGATGGGCATCTAGCACTGAAATAAAACAAGCAAATTCAATAAATTTGTATCTTCCGCTAACAACAACAAAGATAACAAGTTAACCCTAAAAGGCATTCTCTGCTAACAAAAAGGCCTTATATTTTCCAAATGAATGTCAGTGTGGTCCAAATGTCTGCTTTCCTTACTCAATACATCTTTCAATTTACAGTAAGTACCAGATTCCTAACTGAAGTTACTGACCAAATTTTTTTTCTATTTTTCAATAACACTGTAATGCACATTGGACAAACTTTTAGTCTCCACATAGCTTCCTGTTATACCAAGTATGGCCAAAGTTTCTCATTCCTAACTAAATTATTGATAAAAAGACCATCTTTCTATATAAAGCAATAACAGCCTCAACCTAAAAAGTTACCTAAAACATTGGTCTCTCCACTACCGGTACTTGTTTAGTACCAGATTGGTGTACTTACCTCTTTCATAAATAATTATTGTGATTGTTAAAAAAAATCAACTAGAGCTATCACTAAAAGCGATTAATACCCCTAGAAACAGGCTTTGATACAGGGAAAGTTAAATGTTGTGATCATTAGCTTTTACTTTCAAGTGTAACCTTGACCTTAAACCTAGTAACCTGGACTGTGCACTCTGCATGTTGTCTGGATGAAGTCAACAATTGATATTAATTAAAGAAATTCATTCCAGGGGTTTTGGAGACATTGAGTGGACACAAATTTTAGCTTTTTGACCTTTGATCTATAAGTGTGTCCTTGATCTTAGACCTAGTGGCCTAGATTTTTGTGCTCTGCATATTGTCTTGTTGAGGTTAACAATTAATGTTCTAGTTTTACTAAAGTTTTCCAAGTCATTTAGTTAAATATGGAAGTTAAAGTGGAATTATACGCATTTTTCAAGTAAAAATACAGCATATTAAATAGATATGTGTATAACGGGTGGAGGAAATTATAGCTTTTAACCCAGTATACCAAACTCTTCCTGTCACCAGTACAAAATTATAACTTTCTAAATATGACTTTTCTTATTTTGACTGGGGCAGTCTTTTTTAGAAAAGTCAAACTGCATGCAGGAGTTGCTTCCCTTCAACTTCAGAAACCTCTACTTATAGGTAAGGGAGATCATTGCGTACAAGACTGAAGAAATGAGCTATTTTTTATAAGTCCGATTTCATCATTTCTAAAGTATCACTTTCAAATACTTATGCGGCATTATTGTTAACTTAACACATTTAAATGCACAATAACCGAAAACTTGCTTTTAAAATATTCGCCAAAAACACACTATGTGCTGTAAGATGCGAATAATGCCACTTTAAGCTTATTGACCTCCAACGCTGACCTTGACCTTCAACCTAGTAATCTGAGATTTGTGCACTCTGCATCTTGATGAGGTTAATAAATAATGCAAGTTTTTTTTGAAAATCTTCCCCATTGTTAAGAAGATATGGAGCAAACACAAATACGGATAGACCAAATGAATAACGACATGCATGACTCAAATATAGACTCAATATACTTTGGGAATACAGTGGAGTCCGCTTATTTGCATACCCAATTTGTCAAAGCAAAATATGCGAATAACCGGGCTATTCGTTTATCCGAATATACATATATGGCTTCTGTTGCGGTATGCTTCGGCTGCTCTAAGAGCAATGGTTATTACTTTGAATCAATACGGCAACATTAATTAGAAAATGTGTCACTAATGGAGTGATTAATCATACCTGTGTATGTTTTAAACAGATAAAGCTGTAAACGACAATATTTTTTATTTACCACTGACTGGAATTTACCCGCGAATCGTACAGATATCAAAACGCCATGCCGGTAATTTTCCACTCCATGAGCACAACTTACAACGCCGTTACTTTTGTTCATCAACACGTATACAAAAAATGCGCGTCACACATTCAATTTTTTATTTTATCGCTTTAAATTTTCAACACTGATTGAGAAGTAATATAGTTTGAATTCTATAACGATTTAAAAAAGGTTTTAACAGAAATGTTGGCAAAATTCTAATAAAACGGTCGAATTTTCATAAAATTAGTTGCAAAATTTCAAACAGCGCGATCCTAAATACTTATTACTTTCTAAAAGTGAATAGATGATACAAACTATGGCCATAAAATTCAGACTTTTGACCAGAAAGTACAAAAAACAGAATAGAAAAATCTTAAATAATGAAAAGGCAGCAGCAATTTAACAAGAGGACCATGATGGTCCTGAATCGCTCACCTCTTCCCAAATGATCCAGTTTTGAGTATGACGTCATTTTTTCTATTATTTGACATAGTGACCTAGTTTTTGAGCTCATGTGACCCAGTTTTGAACTTGACCTAGATATTATAAAGATAAAAATTTTGACCAATTTTCATGAAGATCCATTGAAAAATATGGTCTCTAGAGAGGTCACAAGGTTTTTCTATTATTTGACCTATTGACCTAGTTTTTTAAGGCACGTGACCACGTTTCAAACTTGACCTAGATATCATCAAGGTGAACATTCTGACCAATTTTCATGAAGATCCATTCAAGGGTATGGCCTCTAGAGAGGTCACAAGGTTTTTCTATTTCAAGACCTACTGACCTAGTTTTTGATCGCAGTTGACCCAGTTTCAAACTTGACCTAGATATCATCAAGATAAACATTCAGACCAACTTTCATACAGATCCCATGAAAAATATGGCCTTTAGAGAGGTCACAACGTTTTTTCATTATTTGACCTACTGACCTACTTTTTGAAGGCACGTAACCCACTTTCGAACTTGACTTAGATATCATCATGGTGAACATTCTGACCAATTTTTATGAATATCCATTCACAAGTATGGCCTCTAGAGAGGTCACAAGGTTTTTCTATTTTTAGACCTACTGACCTAGTTTTTGACCGCACATGACCCTGTTTCGAATCTGACCTAGATATCATCAAGATGAACATTCAGATCAATTTTCATGAAGATCCATTGAAAAATATGGCCTTTAGAGAGGTCACAAGGTTTTTCTATTATTTGACCTACTGACCTAGTTTTTAAAGGCATGTGACCCAGTTTCAAATATGACCTAGATATCATCAAGATGAACATTCAGACCAACTTTCATACAGATCCCATGGAAAATATGGCCTCTAGTTAGGTCACAAGGTTTCTCTATTATTTGACCTACTGACCTAGTTTTTGACGGTACGTGACCCACTTTCGAACTTGACTTAGATATCATCAAGGTGAACATTCTGACAAATTTTCATGAAGATTTCATGAAATATATGGCCTCTAGAGAGGTCACAAGGTTTTTCTATTTTTAGACCTACTGACCTAGTTTTTGACCGCACGTGACCCAGTTTCGAACTTGACCTAGATATCATCAAGATGACCATTCAGACCAACTTTCACACAGATCCCATGGAAAATATGGCCTTTAGAGAGGTCACAAGGTTTTTCTATTATTTGACCTACTGACCTAGTTTTTGACCGCATGTGACCCAGTTTCGAACCTGACCTAGATATCATCAAGGTGAACGTTCTGACCAATTTTCCTGAAGATCTTGTGAAATATATGGCCTCTAGAAAGGTCACAAGGTTTTTCTATTTTTAGACCTACTGACCTAGTTTTTGACCGCACTTGACCCAGTTTCGAACTTGACCTAGAAATCATCAAGATGAACATTCAGATCAACTTTCATACAGATCCCATGAAAAATATGGCCTTTAGAGAGGTCACAAGGTTTTTCTATTATTTGACCTACTGACCTTTTTTTTTAAGGCACGTGACCCAGTTTCGAACTTGACCTAGATATCATCCAGGTGAACGTTCTGACCAATTTTCATGAAGATCTTGTGAAATATATGGCCTCTAGAGAGGTCACAAGGTTTTTCTATTTTTAGACCTACTGACCTAGTTTTTGACCGCACGTGACCCAGTTTCGAACTTGACCTAGATATCATCAAGATGAACATTCTGACCAATTTTCATGAAGATCCATTGAAAATTATGGCCTCTAGAGAGGTCACAAGGTTTTTCTATTTTTAGACCTACTGACCTAGTTTTTAAAGGCACGTGACCCAGTTTCGAACTTGACCTAGATATCATCAAGATGAACATTCTGACCAACTTTCATAAAGATCCCATGAAAAATGTGACCTCTAGAGTGGTCACAAGCAAAAGTTTACGGACGGACGCACGCACGGACGACGGACACCGCGCGATCACAAAAGCTCACCTTGTCACTTTGTGACAGGTGAGCTAAAAATATGAAGTAAAACGATTTTTGCACAGATTTCTGTTACGCGACCTCGTGAACGTACATAGAAAATGCGGTTAAAAACAAAACAATAATGTTGTTGCGTATTTTTAATAACTTTTGAATGAATCTTTGTACATGTACATTTATTTTTTGACACGACACTTTATAATAAGATATTCTTCTCAAACCAATTAATACTTTTGATCCTTGAATAAGTCATTAACAGATTAAATGGAAAGTAAAAACTGCTATATAGAGGAATAGATGGATGGATGACCTATAAACCTAAAATTTCACAGATGACCAAAAAATTCTTCTTTTGAACCATGGCATGCAAGACTTAGGACTGTAATATGAACATACTTTTGAGTTTTTCTATCTGCATGAGTGCTTTATCTGTGTATTTCTGAGCCTTGTCCATATATCCAGCTTGCATAGAATGCATGACTGTCACCTGAAATAGTGGACAAACATTTAAGCCGTGCCATGAGAAAACCAACATAGTGGCCTTGCGACCAGCATGGATCCATGCTGTTCGCTAACAGTTTCTCCAATTCCAATAGGCTTTAAAAGCGAACAGCAAGGATCCTGACCAGACTGCGCAGATGCGCAGGCTGGTCTGGATCCATGCTGGTCGCAAAGCCACTATGTTGGTTTTCTCACGGCACGGCTCATTTACACGTTATATTCTTACATAACAGCTTTTTCTCTCTTGTTGAATATTTTCACCAATTTTTGGAATAACATTATTTTTAGACTAAAGCATCCATGATATTTTACACCATAGATTTACCATGAATATATAAACTTAATTTAATTAAACAATTTCACTGTTTATACAGGCATCATGATCCAGAACTACAGGTAATAGCTGAGTATGTTTCATATAATTGCCTCATTTGTTGGGTTATCTCTGTGTACTTTACATGTCAGTAGTTACCACTGACCAAAAAGTCACAAAATTTTTGTTGAATAACAAAAAAAAGAAAAAAAAAAAAGCAGGCTCAAGCAATTATAATCATATTATACTACCAAATCATTAATATTCTTTGGAGACTAATTTTCGTGGATTTCGTGGTTGAGTATATCCCAATAAACACTTACAAATCCCATTCATTTTTATCTTAAAAGGTTAAAATCCATGATATTCAAACCCCTACAAAATAGCCATTTTCGGCAAAACCCCGACATTGTACGTCCACAAATGGAGTTACCAGTACTCACCAGATAAACCAGTACACACATATGTTCCTTTGGCAACCACTGAAACATGTCAATCTGATTGTTACCAACTGGATCTGAAAACAAGTTTAAGGCATGTTACTTCCATTATAATAATACAGTACACAGTGAAATCAAAACTTTTTGAGGGGGAATAGTATTCATGGATTTTGCAGTTGAGTCAATTTACAAAATTAAATCCAAATGAACAAGTAGAATTCTAAATCATTTTATGTTCAAAATTTGAAATCCACATATTCATATTCTCATGAAACAGCCATTCTAGCTCAAATTTTGCAAACACAATTTTGTACTCATGAAATTAATTGATTTCACAGAATAGAGTTCCCATATTGCATCTGATGACATCTATTTCAAATTATGTACATTATAAAACAAGAGAACCATGATAGCCTTAATCATTGCACTATATTGCTCACCTGATTCAAATAGGTACATGCACAGTTTATAGTTCAATTGTTTTTTTAAAAACATGTATGATATATTTATGAAATGTGCAGGCATTCCTAAGTGTAACAGTATGCAACATTCATCATATGAGCCGTGCCATGAGAAAACCAACATAGTGGGTATGCGACCAGCATGGATCCAGACCAGCCTGCGCATCCGCGCAGTCTGGTCAGGCTCCATGCTGTTCGCTTTTAAAGCCTATTGGAATTGGAGAAACTGTTAGCGAACAGCATGGAGCCTGACCAGACTGCGCGGATGCGCAGGCTGGTCTGGATCCATGCTGGTCGCATACCCACTATGTTGGTTTTCTCATGGCATTTCTCATATTTGCATTACTGAAGTTTCTGTTATATAAGTCTATGTAAAACAAGAGACTCCCATGAACTGGGCCAATTTTGACCCAAGAGGCTTATTACAACCTTGGTATTTGAGAAGTTTCTCTACATACTGATAGGAGTCTACGTAAAACAGGTTACCCAATGGTCAGGGCCAATCGAGCCAGCAGTTTCTGAAGAGAAATTTCAAGTTTTTATTCAAGCCGTGTAGAGAAAACTAGCTCTGTCCTCTTTTGGCCATATTTTTAAACAAATAAAAAAACAAGAGGACCATGATGGTCCTGAATCGCTCGACTGTCCCCACATGACCCAGTTTTAAACCGAGTATGATGTCGTTTTTTTCTATTATTTGACATTGTGACCTAGTTTTTGAGCTCATGTGACCCAGTGTTGAATCTGACCTAGATATCATCAAGATAAAAATTCTAACCAATTTTCATGAAGATCCACTGAAAAATATGGCCTCTAGAGAGGTCACAAGATTTTTTATTATTTGACCTACTGACCTAGTTATTGAAGGCACGTGACCAAGTTTCGAAACTGACCTAGATATCATCAAGGTGAACATTCTGACCAATTTTCATGAAGATCCATTCAAAAGTATGGCCTCTAGAGAGGTCACAAGGTTTTTCTATTTTTAGACCTACTGACCTAGTTTTTGACCGCAGTTGACCCAGTTTCAAACCTGACCTAGATATCATCAAGATGAACATTCTGACTTACTTTCATGAAGATCCATTGAAAAGTATGGCCTCTAGAGAGGTCACAAGGTTTTTCTATTTTTAGACCTACTGACCTAGTTTTTGACCGCAGTTGAACCAGTTTCAAACTTGACCTAGATATCATCAAGATAAAAATTCTGACCAATTTTCATACAGATCCCATGAAAAATATGACCTCTAGAGAGGTCACAAGGTTTTTTTGTTATTTGACCTACTGACCTAGTTACTGAGGGCATGTGACCCAGTTTCGAACTTGACCTAGATATCATCAAGATGAACATTCTGACCAATTTTCATGAAGATCCATTCACAAGTATGGCCTCTACAGAGGTCACAAGGTTTTTCTATTTTTAGACCTACTGACCTAGTTTTTGACCGCAGTTGACCCAGTTTCAAACTTGACCTAGATATCATCAAGATAAACATTCTGACCAACTTTCATACAGATCCCATGATAAGTATGGCCTCTAGAGAGGTCACAAGGTTTTTTTATTATTTGACCTACTGACCTACTTTTGGACCGCAGTTGACCCAGTTTCGAACTTGACCTAGATATCATCAAGATGAACATTCTGACCAACTTTCATACAGATCCCATGAAAAATATGGCCTCTAGAGAGGTCACAAGGTTTTTTTATTATTTGACCTACTGACCTACTTTTTGATGGCAGTTGACCCAGTTTCGAACTTTACCTAGATATCGTCAAGATGAACATTCTGACCAACTTTCATACAGATCCCATGAAAAATATGGCCTCTAGAGAGGTCACAAGGTTTTTTTATTATTTGACCTACTGACCTAGTTTTCGATCGCAGTTGACCCAGTTTCGAACTTGACCTAGATATCATCAAGATAAATATTCTGACCAACTTTCATACAGATCCCATGAAAAATATGGCCTCTAGAGAGGTCACAAGGTTTTTTTATTATTTGACCTACTGACCTAGTTTTTGATCGCAGTTGACCCAGTTTCGAACTTGACCTAGATATCATCAAGATAAACATTCTGACCAACTTTCATAAAGATCCCATGAAAAATGTGACCTCTAGAGTGGTCACAAGCAAAAGTTTACGCACGCACGGACGCACGGACGGACGACGGACGCTGCGTGATCACAAAAGCTCACATTGTCACTTTGTGACATGTGAGCTAATAATGTAAAGCAGTTTGGGAGAGTTTCATCCAAGGAACATTTCTGAGAAAATATTCTGAAACTGGCTGCGTGGCTTCTGAGTTGATGCTTTTCTTGTTGGTTGCTATAGCAACCAAATTCAACACCGATGACCTAGATTAAAAGGAATCTGAAAAACAACCACTCAAGGAGCATTTCTTTTCAGTTGAGTTGAAAAAATCCATGTGGTTAAGAAAATGTTCTTAAAAGAACTTATGGATGACAGAAAACAGATGGGAGATTGACATTCAACAAGAGCTGTCTCCATAGGATGACACATGTCCCCGATGGCACTTTGAATGAATAGTTATGGCCAATGTTAGAGTTTAGGACCTTTGACCTACGGACCTGGGTCTTGCGCGCAACACGTCGTCTTACTGTGGTACACATTCATGCCCAATAATTTTAAAATCCATGCATGAATGACAAAGATATGGACCGGACACGCCCATCAATGCACTATCATGAAATATGATCTTTAACGTCTAAGTGTGACCTTCACCTTTGAGCTACGGACCTGGGTCTTGCGCGTGACACGTCGTCTTACTGTGGTACACATTCATGCTAAGTTATTTGAAAATCCATCCATGGATGACAAAGATATGGACCGGACACAAATGCACTATCATGAAAAATGACCTTTAACGTCTAAGTGTGACCTTGACCTTTGAGCTACGGACCTGGGTCTTGCGCGTGACACGTCGTCTTACTGTGGTACACATTCATGCCAAGTTATTTGAAAATCCATCCATGGATGACAAAGATATGGACCGGACACGAATGCACTATCATGAAAAATGACCTTTAACATCTAAGTGTGACCTTGACCTTTGAGCTACGGACCTGGGTCTTGCGCGCGACACGTCGTCTTACTGTGGTACACATTCATGCCAAGTTATTTGAAAATCCATCCATCGATGACAAAGATATGGACAGGACACGAAAATTGCGGACAGACTGACAGACTGACAGACCGACAGACTGACTGATGGTTCAAAAACTATATGCCTCCCTTCGGGGGCATAAAAATCCTAAAAGTATTGCAAGTGTACCCCATGCCCAGGTGAGTAAACAAGAGCACCGCCTTGCGGGTGCTGACGCTCATCTGATTTTTTTTTTGTGTAATAGAAATATTGTCCTACCCAAGATTTTCTAAGTCTAAAAAGGGCCATCATTCTTGCAAAAAGCAGGATAGAGTTATGTTTCTTGATGTTCAGTGTCCACTTATGATGGTGAAAAACTGTTGCAAGTTTTAAAGCAATAGCTTTGATAGTTTATGAGAAAAGTTGACTTAAACATGATACTCAACCAAGAAAATGATTTTCTAAGTCCAAAAGGGGCAATAATTATTGCAAAAAGCAGGATGGAGTTATGTTGCTTGCTGTACAGGGTCAGCTTATGATGGTCAACAAGTGTTGCAAGTTTCAAAGCAATAGCTTTGATAGTTTAAGAGAAAAAGTTGACCTAAACATAAAATTTAACCAAGAAATCTGATATTTTCTAAGTCCAAAAGGGGCCATAAATCTTGCAAAAAGCAGGATGGAGTTAGGTTTCTTGCTGTACAGGGTCAACTTATGATGGTGAACAAGTGTTGCAAGTTTTAAAGCAACAGCTTTGATAGTTTAGGATAAAAGCTGACCTAAACATAAAACTTAACCAAGAAAACTGATTTTCTAAGTCCAAAAGGGGCAATAAATCTTGCAAAAAGCAAGATGGAGTTATGTTTCTTGATGTACAGGGTCTGCTTATGATGGTGAACAAGTATTCCAAGTTTCAAAGCAATAGCTTTGATAGTTTAGGAGAAAAGTTGACCTAAACATGAAACTTAACCAAGAAATCTGATATTTTCTAAGTACAAAAGGGGCCATAAATCTTGCAAAAAGCAAGATGGAGTTATGTTTCTTGCTATACAGGGTCAGCTTATGATGGTGAACAAGTATTCCAAGTTTCAAAGCAATAGCTTTGATAGTTTAGGAGAAAAGCTGACCTAAACATAAAACTTAACCAGGCAACGCCGACGCCGACAACCGCTCAAGTGATGACAATAACTCATCATTTTTTTTCAAAAAATCAGATGAGCTAAAAAAGAAGCAACTAAAACATTAAATTGAGAATTGACTGCCTAAATGCTAATGAAAAAGGTTCCCATCTTAAAGCCTCTAAAAACAAAAATTCTAAATACCAGATCAAAGTCCTTCTCCACTGAAAGTGCGGACATACTTACCTTCATCTGTATACAGATTATAGCCTATCATCTGAAAACTGACCATCATCAATATTCAGCTGAATTATTGTCTGAATATTAACCTCCATCTGTATGTAGCTTTGTTATTGTCTGAATACTAACCTTTGTCAGTATACAGCTGGGTTATTGTCTGAATCCTAACCTTTGTCAGTATACAGATTGGTTATTGTCTGGATACTGACCTCCATGAAACTGGGTTAATATCTGAAAACTAACCTTCATCTGTATGAAGTTGGGTTATTGTCTGAATACTGACCTCATCTGAATGAAACTGGCTTAATATCTTAAACTAACCTTCATCTGTATGAAGCTGGGTTATTGTCTGAATACTGACCTCCATCTGAATGAAACTGGCTTAATATCTTAAACTAACCTTCATCTGTATGAAACTGGCTTAATATCTTAAACTAACCTTCATCTGTATGAAGCTGGGTTATTGTCTGAATACTGACCTCCATGAAACTGGGTTAATATCTGAAAACTAACCTTCATCTGTATGAAGCTGGGTTATTGTCTGAATACTGACCTCATTTGAATGAAACTGGGTTAATATCTTAAACTAACCTTCATCTGTATGAAGCTGGGTTATTGTCTGAATACTGACCTCCATCTGAATGAAACTGGCTTAATATCTGAAAACTTACCTTCATCTGTATGAAGCTGGGTTATTGTCTGAATACTGACCTCCATCTGAATGAAACTGGCTTAATATCTTAAACTAACCTTCATCTGTATGAAGCTGGGTTATTGTCTGAATACTGACCTCCATCTGAATGAAACTGGCTTAATATCTGAAAACTAACCTTCATCTGTATGAAGCTGGGTTATTGTCTGAATACTGACCTCCATCTGAATGAAACTGGCTTAATATCTGAAAACTAACCTTCATCTGTATGAAGCTGGGTTATTGTCTGAATACTGACCTCCATCTGAATGAAACTGGCTTAATATCTTAAACTAACCTTCATCTGTATGAAGCTGGGTTATTGTCTGAATACTGACCTCCATCTGAATGAAACTGGCTTAATATCTGAAAAATAACCTTCATCTGTATGAAGCTGGGTTATTGTCTGAATACTGACCTCCATCTGAATGAGACTGGCTTAATATCTGAAAAATAACCTTCATCTGTATGAAGCTGGGTTATTGTCTGAATACTGACCTCCATCTGAATGAGACTGGCTTAATATCTGAAAACTAACCTTCATCTGTATGAAGCTGGGTTATTGTCTGAATACTGACCTCCATCTGAATGAGACTGGCTTAATATCTGAAAACTAACCTTCATCTGTATGAAGCTGGGTTATTGTCTGAATACTGACCTCCATCTGAATGAAACTGGCTTAATATCTTAAACTAACCTTCATCTGTATGAAGCTGGGTTATTGTCTGAATACTGACCTCCATCTGAATGAAACTGGCTTAATATCTGAAACTAACCTTCATCTGTATGAAGCTGGGTTACTGTCTGAATACTGACCTCCATCTGCATGAAACTGGCTTAATATCTTAAACTAACCTTCATCTGTATGAAGCTGGGTTATTGTCTGAATACTGACCTCCATCTGAATGAAACTGGCTTAATACCTTAAACTAACCTTCATCTGTATGAAGATGGGTATTTGACTGAATACAGACCTCCATTGAATGAAACTGGCTTAATATCTTAAACTAACCTTCATCTGTATGAAGCTTGGTTATTGTCTGAATACTGACCTCCATCTGAATGAAACTGGCTTAATATCTGGAAACTAACCTTCATCTGTATGAAGCTGGGTATTGTCTGAATACTGACCTCCATCTGAATGAAACTGGCTTAATATCTGGAAACTAACCTTCATCTGTATGAAGCTGGGTTATTGTCCGAATACTGACCTCCATCTGAATGAAACTGGCTGAATATCTGAATGAAACTGGCTGAATATCTGGAAACTAACCTTCATCTGGATGAAGCTGGGTTATTGTCTGAATACTGACCTCCATCTGAATGAAACTGGCTTAATATCTGAAAACTAACCTTCATCTGTATGAAGCTGGGTTATTGTCTGAATACTGACCTCCATCTGAATGAAACTGGCTTAATATCTTAAACTAACCTTCATCTGTATGAAGCTGGGTTATTGTCTGAATACTGATCTCCATCTGATTGAAACTGGCTTAATATCTGAAAACTAACCTTCATCTGTATGAAGCCGGGTTATTGTCTGAATACTGATGTCCATCTGATTGAAACTGGCTTAATTTCTGAAAACTAACCTTCATCTGTATGAAGCTGGGTTATTGTCTGAATACTCTGCTGAAGCTGTTTCAATGCTGGTTTCACACTCTTCACCTGCAGAAAATGGGTATTTATAGTTTGTGTTGATAAAATATAAAATACAGATGGTATTCATTTGTTTCAGTGTAAGATTGAAGTATCTTTTACTGAGTGTTCACCTGATGCAAAATTTTCAGGAGTGGTGTATCCATGAGTAAATCACCGAAATTTTTAAGTCAGAAAAGCGCCATAATTCTGTCAAAATTGATGCACTGCAACTAAAACTGAGCTTGGTCTGTAACTTCATTCAGACATTGTGTGCTTAAAATGAATTCAATCTATTATCCGTTCAAGAGTTATTAAACTGACGATCAAATTTAAGTTGAAAAGGGGCCATAATTGTGCTAAAATTGTAACAGAAGTCAAACCAGTATTTTATAAACAAGTACCTGTCCACCTAAAATTAATTCAAACAATAAATCCTTTCATATGATATCAAAATAACAAAAATAGAAATTTTGCTACTAAATTTTAGGACCAAAAGACGCCATAACTTCGGCAAACATTTGTTGACTGTAACCAAAATAATCATCAATCTGTATCTAATGATCATACACAATGTATCCCAAAAAACAAATTGTATCCATCAATCTTTTCAGGTGCAGAGACAGACAGATGAACCAACTTTGTGGCTCCATTATCACCACTCACAGCTTCACTTACAGTTTGCGAAAATGGGCATCATTTTGTAAAATATCTAACAGCTTTCATTTCATGATCCTAATGAATTGTAAAGAGTCTAAAAGCTTTCAGTCCAAAAGACCCTGAGAACCTGTTTACATGCAAAACTTTAACTAAAATCTCTAAGTTAAGAAGGGGCATGAATTTGGCAAAATGTAAACAAGAGTCAAGAAACTTGCACTATTAGATCACCTCATGATACTGAAGACGTGTAGTTTTAAAATGATCTAGGTCTGAAAGTTTCTGAGAAACCCACTTACATGCAAACCTTCCACGACACTGATAGCAGTGCGACAACATCTACTATTTGAAATTTTGGACAAGCTAAAAATAGAACCAAGAGACAAACTGACCTGTCCTGCAGTAAGGTAATGACACACTTGAAGTACAAGGAAGAAAACTTTGAGTGATTCTTTCTGAACTGAGGGTCCAGTCCACTGTTCTATCATAGAACCTGCCCTAGACAGGGTCTCGTTCACCTGCATGGCATCTTTATTGATCAGCAGTAACTGCAAATATAGACACAATTTACAGCTCACATAAAATTGTTACATCTTGTGAACATTTAAGTTCAAAATGACAATTTCCAATAGGGAAATATTATGCAGCAACTTAACTTAATGTTTATATACAGTGTATTACTACCAAGAGTGAAAAAATATTCTTATCATATGTTTGACGTTGCGGGAATGTAATAAAGCCATTAAACAAAAATGATAATACATAAGTGTAATAAAGCTTTAACGTCGATATTGTTAACCCTTAACCTGCTATATTTCTGTAATGGACTGGTCCATCTTTCAATTTGGACAGTACCACTTATTACTCAAAGGGGTTTTCACTGAAAATTTATCGACTGAATATCGAACAGTGCAGACCATGATCAGACTGCACGGATGTGCAGGCTGATCTTGGTCTGCACTGGTCGCAAAGGCAGAATCATCTGCCGCCAGCAGGCTAAGGGTTAATAGTATAGGAGACGTTCAACTTGGTCAAACTGACTTGTTTATATAGTAAAAGGAAGTTGATTTTTTTTTTATGTTCCGACAGGAAAGCCTAACATGCGATAAAAAGAATATTACATTTATTAGCAACTTTCCACTTTGAATTGATTAAACTCTTTGAATAAAATTGATAAAATGCTTGGCAGAGCCTTGCATTCTATTATTTTATTTAACTCGTTTAATAAATTCAATATGAATAAACACTCATGTAATATCATGTTGTATATATTCCCTTAAAGCAAAATATCTTAAGTGTTGTATTAAAAGATCTCATAAAATACATAGTTCAATCAATACTTGAAAGTAAAATGTACCATTCCCATTCCCCTGGTATACATACATGTAGCATATACCAACTCATGTGTAACAACCAGCAGTATGCTTACCACTCCATTTCTAAGTTGAATACTGTGAGCTTACTGACAAGGCATAGTTAACCCTAGATCTAAGCACCTACCCCTTATAAAGAAGGAACAGGACAGTTGTATAACATGAATTTGGTAATGAAGAATAGCCAGCCTAGGAACCTAGTGGTACATTTATAATTCCCTTACTAGGAAGAAAAAGGAGTGTTGTATAATATGAATTTGCTGACTAGGAATAGTCAGCCCCATAACCTAGCAATACACTTAATAAGAAGAAACTGGAGTGATGTATAATGTTAATTTGTTGACGAGGCACAATCAGTGCCAGACACTGAAGGTACACTTACCATTCCCTTACTGAGAAGAAACAGAAGTGTTGTATAATGCGAGCTTGCTGATGAAGCAAAGTCAGCTCCGGCACCTAGCAATGCACACGCCTCACTGAATTCCTTCTTTGACGCATGGATTTGCTGAAATTGACATCAGTCATCTACATGTTCTTTTTTAGGTTACATTGTACCAGCAGATAGATATGTCTGTCTCAGAAACTCGTTTGCTTATTATCTTAATTAAATAAATATCTGAAATTTCTGATATAAAAGGCTGCAAGTCTCTAGTGAATTCCTTGCTTTGCCAATATATTTTTTTTGATGAAATACTAGCAAATTAAAGTTCCCTTGCTAAGATATTTGTTCCTGAGCTTAAAAGTACTGGTATATCATCGGTAAAAGGCTATAACTTAAAAGACAAAACTGAAGACAGGTGGACATGAGGCTGCATATTTTCAGTGTCCAACAACTGTCATGGGTAAAGCCTGAAACTGCCAAAATTCACCACAGCAGCACTGATTACTTAGTGAAGATACTTCTATAAACATTATATTTGTATCTGAAACTAAATAGTAACATGTTTGTAAATGAGGAAGATAACAAATGTGAATATATGCAAAAAACAAAGGCTGGTAACTTACTGCAAGCTGGAACAGTAGTCTACAATGCCAGAATGGTGACTGTTGTGAGATGTCTTTGGCTTTACAAAGTATGGGTTTAGCCAACTGGGCCTGCCCCTAAAATATATGGTAACGTATATGTACATATACACAGAAATTAATCTACTTCTGCATCAGCTTTGAATTATAGATGTGTAACAAGCATGGTGTGATGTGTAATGTAAACTTTTATTACATCAAAGTCATCCACTTCTATAATGATGATGCCTACAATCAAACAATGCCAGTGTAATCACTGAAATTTACTGGTCTTTCTCTACAAGTATATCATACACTGAATTAGGTTATAATATTATACCATACCCGTTTATTGCACTGAATTATGTTACATTTAACCTGTTTATCATACAATTAATTGTGTTATATCTTATCAGTCATTCATACACTGAATTAAGTTTTATCTTACCAGTTTATCATAATTGAATTTGGTTTTATCATACCAGTTTATCAAACAATGAATTCGGTTTTATCTTACCAGTTTATCAAATATTGGATTTGGTTTTATCTTACCAGTTTAATAAATATTGAATTTGGTTTTATCTTACCAGTTTATCGGTTTTATCTTACCAGTATATCAAATATAGAATTCGGTTTTACCTTACCAGTTTATCAAATATTGAATTCGGTTTTACCTTACCAGTTTATCAAATATTGAATTTCGTTTTATCTTACCAGTTTATCAAATACTGAATTTGGTTTTATCTTACCAGTTTATCAACAAGAGGGCCATGAAGGCCCTGTATCGCTCACCTGATATATTGACCTAAAGATCATCAAGATTAACATTCTGACCAAGTTTCATTAAGATATGGTCGTAAATGTGGTCTCTAAAGCATTAACTAGCTTTTCCTTTGATTTGACCCAGTGACCTAGTTTTTGACCCCACATGACCCCGATACAAACTTGACCTACAGATCATCAAGATTAACATTCTGACCAAGTTTCATGAAGATACAGTCATAAATGTGGCCTCTACAGTGTTAACAAGCTTTTCCTTTGATTTGACCTGGTGACCTAGTTTTTGATCCCAGATGATAAAATATCAAACTCCTCCAAGATTGTATTGAGGATAACATTCTGACCAAGTTTCATTAAGATTGGGCCAAAATTGTGACCTCTAGACTGTTAACAAGCTTTTCCTTTGATTGGACCTAGTGACCAAGTTTTTGACCCCACCTGACCCAGATTTGAATGTGACCTATAGATCATCAGGATTAACATTCTGACCAAGTTTCATTAAGACATGATTATAAATGTGGCCTCTACAGTGAAAACAAGCTTTTCCTTTGATTTGACCTAGTGACCAAGTTTTTGACCCCAACTGACCCAGATTTGAATGTGTTCTATAGATCATCAGGATTAACATTCTGACCAAGTTTCATTAAGATACGATTATAAACGTGGCCTCTACAGTGAAAACAAGCTTTTCCTTTGATTTGACCTGGTGACCTAATCCTACATGACCCTGATTCAAACTGGACCTTGAGATCATCAAGATTAACATTCAGACCAAGTTTCATGAAGATACAGTCATAAATTTGGCCTCTACAGTGTTAACAAGCTTTTCCTTTGATTTGACCTGGTGACCTAGTTTTTGACCCCAGATGACCCAATATGGAACTTGTCCAAGATTTTATTGAGGGTAACATTCTGACCAAGTTTCATTAAGATTGGGCCAAAATTGTGACCTCTAGAGTGTTAACAATATTTTCCTTTGATTTGACCTGGTGACCTAGTTTTTGAACCTAGATGATCCAATATCGAACTCATCCAAGATTTTATTGAGGGCAACATTCTGATCAAGTTTCATTAAGATTGGGCCAAAATTGTGACCTCTAGAGTGTTAACAAGCTTTTCCTTTGATTTGGCCTGATGACCTAGTTTTTTACCCCAGATGACCCAATATCGAACTTGTTCAAGATTTTATTGAGGGTAACATTCTGACCAAGTTTCATTAAGATTGGGCCAAAATTGTGACCTCTAGAGTGTTAACAAGCTTTTACTTCAATTTGACCTGGTGACCTAGTTTTTGACCCCAGATGACCCAATATCAAAAACATCCAAGATGTTATTGAGGGTAACATTCTGACCAAGTTTCATTAAGATTGGGCCAAAATTGTGACCTCTAGAGTGTTAACAAGCTTTTTCTTCGATTAGACCTGGTGACCTAGTTTTTGACCCCAGATGACCCAATATCGAACTCAATTAAGATTTTATTAAGGGTAACATTCTGACCAAGTTTCATTAGGATTGGGCCAAAATTGTGACCTCTAGAGTGTTAACAGTCAAATTGTTGACGACGACGGACGGACGGACGACGACGGACACAGGGCGATCACAAAAGCTCACCTTTGAGCACTTTGTGCTCAGGTGAGCTAAAAACTGAATTTGGTTTGATATAACAAGTTTATCAAATATTGAATTCATTCGGTTTTATCTTACCAGTTAATCAAATATTGAATTCGGTTTTACCTTACCAGTTTATCAAATACTGAATTCATTCGGTTTTATCTTACCAGTTTATCAAATATTAAATTCAGTTTTACCTTACCTTTTTATCATATACTGACTAAGTTTATATTTTACCAGTTTATCATACAAAGAATTAGCTAATTCTTTACCAGTTCATCTTACAATGAATTACAATACATATATTTGTTTAACATACAATGAATTGTGTTACATCTTACTGGTTTATCATATATTGAATTGGTTTATATCTTACCTGTTTATCGTACATTGCAGCCAGAACACTTGCAGCTTCAAATCTGACATCATCGTTGTTAAGCTGACCAAAGTTAAAGAAACAATAGAATATTCATCTGTACACCTGTGTGGCTTTTTTTTCCCGCTCCAATGTCATTGTGGGAACTTTAGCATATTTTTTATGAAAAGCCACTTATCCAATTGATAAGAAGAGCCTAATCTTATTATAGTTTAAACCATGACGGAAGAAGAGTCTAATCTTATTATAGTTTAAACCATGACGGGGGAAAACAAGAAAACAGAAATGTGAACAAGCAAAGCATTGCAACTAAGAATCTTGCATATTATATTACAGTGATTTTTTTTGCGCCGATTTGACTCCGAAATTCGGCGTCTTCCCAATTGACAAAAATGGTCAAAATTCCCAAAAAATGCTTAAAAATCCCCCAAAACGAGATGATTTTTCCCAATTAGATTGATTTCTTGTAAAAGTTGAACTAAAACGATGCAAATAATCATAAAAATTCCGACTCTAATTATGGTTTATTCGCAGAATTTTGTTGCCAATTTGAAGCAAGTTGTTTACATAAAACGGGTCACGGCATAGCACGGCATTTAGTATGACTTCAGTCACGGTCGCTAAACACTTTTTCATGCGTCAAAATGAGTCGGGAAAAGAAATTGTTAGAAAATTACCTAAATTATCGAAAAATGTCGCATAATTCCAAATATTATAATAAGAAAATAAAACTGAAACACGCCATCGGTACTCCGGACATTCGAACATCTTTTGGTAAAGTTAAAGAGAAATCAAATTCAAATCAAACGTCAGGACAGCAAAGTGATCTGTCCAAGAAATCTGAGTCCCCACAAAATGACCCTCAGAAATCAACAGAAGCTCATGGTGACCCTAAGCTATCTGAGCCATCAGATCCTGTGACATCAGAAAATAACCTGTCTGTCCTGTCTGTTCAACCTCAGTGCATATTTGAATGAAATAAATTTACCTTAAAATAAAACTTTTGAAAATGATTTCTTTATTAAGTTTTATTAATTTTTCCCAATTTTGAAGTTTATCGCGCTAAAAATTCCCAATTTAAAAGGCATGGGCTGTTGCCAAAAAAAGTAAAAAAATCACTGTATTACTAGAGTCAAAGAAGAAATTGCAATTTTGTGAAATGCTTCATGAAAACAGTCAAAACTGCATGAGATCAGTATATACCGCATGAGATCAGTCAAAACTGTTTTTGATCAATGCAAACAAGTATAAGGGTTATCAACAAATTTGAAAAGGATACACCTGAAGAAATACTCCACTGAAATATAAAAGAAATTTAGATTAAACTTACTGTAATACCTTATTTTATCTTTAGCCTGCTGTTGGCAAGTGATTCTGCCTTTGCAACCAGTGCAGACCAAGATCAGCCTGCACATTCATGCAGACTGATTATGGTCTTAACTGTTTGCCATTCAGTCTGTATCATTTTGGTGAGCGCCCCTTTTAACAGTTAATAGTACTGTCCAAATTGATTAATGGATCAGTACTGGTCCATTTTAAAAATTAAGCAAGGTAAGGGTTAAGGTACGTTTGTAGTCAAACTATAATGATATTCAGCAATTTCTGTGTGATTATGTATCCACCGCATGCAATTTCAACAGCCTTCAGCCATAACAGGAAACCATTTTTTCCTAACAACCAGAGAATGCTGTATTCGTACACCGAGTATATGTAAACAAACAAAAATTGCTATTTGTCATTATGGGTTGACTAATTGTATAACTCAACTATTAGGCCTACTTTCAATAATGCTAAAATATAACATTCCCGATTCTTGAGCTGACACTTTCTCAAGTACGATTTTTACAATTTAAACTGAATTTCCCTGATCTGCATAGCCGCAAAAAAACCTAATTGTTTTCTGTTTTAAAAACCACTGGGATACAAAATTTACCATTTTGCAACTGATTTTGACATATTTTGCATTATTGTTAATAGACTGGTGTATAGTTAATTCTAGCGGTGTACATGTATCTAGCTTGATGTAACTATACAGCTAATCTGTCACTTTTCTGGGACACGTCACATATACAACAGGAAATGTCTAGCTGACAGGTAACTGCACTCCTAGCCTGCATTCTAGCCATCTCGTAACTAGATGTCTACCCTAGCCTCTAGGAGATTTTCTAGGCGTCCGGTAATCAATTTGTTAAAGAAATAAGAATTTAATCAAATTACAGTATTACACTTGACATAATAAGTTGCTATAATACATACAACAATATGATCAGTATTTTTGAGTTTAAAAAAATCTGCTGATAACAGATGAAATAAGTGTCACTGTTTACTAATTGTTGTTGTTTTGCGGCGCCTGTGCCGAGACAAAATGTAATATTTAAAGCAGCATGCCTCCAGATTGTTCGACAACAAATTTTTTTATTTTTCTTTCAGATATCTTGAAATAAATGCTATATTTCTTACGAAGGCTTTAAAACTTAATTACTGACAAACTTTATGTTATGGAAACGATTGTAGGACATTTGCCCCCCAGGACATTTGCCCCCCAATGAAAAAATGAACTACTGGACATTTGCCCCCCAGTTGAAATGCCAGATAGGACATTTGCCCCCCACTGCTTATTTTTAGAATGGACATTTGCCCCCCAATATTTTTATCCTATATACCAGTAGATATGATTGTGTATTATGTTGTTTTATTATCAAAATTACTCTAAAAGGCAATTTTTAGTCCTAAAAACTTTTTTTGATAAAAATTTGATGAATATGTTAATTGCATCCAGGTGTTAAGGTAAATAATAGCCTATTATTGAGTTATAAAAAAGCTCATAACAACATAATATTTTTTAATTTGTGCAATGTTTTTAGCACTCAAACTTGGTAATTTGGCAATTATGTACTAGAAAATTGTAAGAAACAAAGACATTGTTATCCGCAATATGATAATTATCTTGTAATAAGTTCATAAACAATCACAGGGTAACAAAAATATTGGGGGGGGGGGGGGAGGCAAACGTCCGTTTCAGAAATAAGCACTGGGGGGCAAATGTCCTGTCTACCATTTAAACTGGGGGGCAAATGTCCAGCTGTCCACTTTTTCATTGGGGGGCAAATGTCCTGGGGGGCAAATGTCCGGATCCCTATGGAAACACATGAGAATATGCCGTTTTCACTATTTTTTACAATGAAAATCGAAAAGCGCTTGTCACGCTTTTACTCCAAGTAAACTGTCTCAATTATAAATATCTATATTTTGAAGTCATTATTCTAGTGTTTCTAAAGAAACATTTTCGTTATATTTCACGAAATATTAGATTTTATGTCGAAAGCCCGATCGGGCAATGTTACCAGCAGAGCTCCAGATAAGGGCCGTATTTTCGTAATTACGAATTTATTAGGGGCAGAATACGAATTTAATTTAAAATGTGGCCATATCAATACGAATTTATTTTAAAATGTGGTCGTATTAGTATGACATGTAAACAATATTACAAATTTCAAAGGAAGATCGAGCCAAATTTGCATGTCTGCGCCAAGTTGCGCTATCAACGCTATCTCGACTGTTGACAATTTGCACGGTGTCAAATGTGGAATACACTAAACACACGCCAATAGCACAATGTAAGCTCCGCCTACTTCATGTACTTGCGCGATTTTCCCGAGAAGTGTGAAGCGAATCAAATTATCAGATACACTACAGTCTATTGCGTTCAGCCAGTTAGTGCCACGGTTACGTAGTTGACACTTTAATGTCTGGGAGCAAAACAAAAACAACAAAAAAACGAAACAATGCTTTATAACCGTGTGATTAATTGGAATATTGTACACATTTTTTGTCATATATGGTAAAAGAACGTCATGTAATGTATTATTATGTTAAATCTAACTGACTTCCATCGATAATTTGATTTGAATATATGTAATTTTAGTTTACACAGTTTTACTTTCAGTTTTTATTCGAGTGAGATACTGTTCACCGATGATACGACTTATGCTTATTTTTGTCTGTTATCTGGAACTACCATTACTAATTTCACAAAATATCAGGTAGTACCATTACTAATTAGAAAAAATATGAGGTAGTACCATTACGAATTTCACAGAAAATCTGGCAGTACCGTTACTAATTGCACAAAACCTTATCTGGAGCTCTGTACCAGCCTGTTTATGACAAATAAATGAAATGATGCACAATATTTTTAACTAAATCCGATTTCTTTGAGCTCGCTTTGAGGCTTTGCCTTATTTCATATTATTAACGGCAGGCATTATTAACTTAAAACTGCAACAGATTTTAACGTTACCGCTTTTTCTAAGTGCTGTCTTGCAAGATCGTTGTTTTTAGTGTGAGAGAGCAAAAGATTCCCAAGTTGTAGGTGGGTCCGTGCTTCTATAGACGGTGGTGGGTGAAGATTGAAGACAGCCTTTAGGCAATGAATACAATGTCTTATATTCGACACAGTTCTATAACTTTCAGCCAACCCTAAAAGTGCTGTATAACAATTTTGATCAAAATCTGAAGATTTGTGATTCGCCGCCATCTTACTTGTTTACTTCCGGTAGGGATGAGTACAAAAATGGAATTCCAGACAGTTCCCCCCCAAGACTATTCCCCCTCTGACAATTCCCCCCCTGACGATTCCCCCCCAGACTGGGGGGGAATTGTCACCTTATTTTATTTATATTATTTTTTCTTTATACTGATGTAAAAATATCTTTTTTTTTACTAAATTTGTTCTAAGGTGAGCTTTTTATTATTCTACATGAAAAAATTATTATTCTTTGACCTGGTAACTAACAGTTCATTGGATAATTATATTTATATCCTTTATTCTATTATCTATATTTTTTAGTTAGACATTGTGAAAATATTCATAGGACGGGCGTCGGAAGGTGTTTGATATTGGGGCCGCGAAAGGTGGGGTAGGTACTGGAGGGAGATACCTCCTCCCATAATGGGGGTACGGGGAGGCTCCCCGGAAAATTTTTGTTCTCGTACATTTTAGGGGAATTGACTCCAGTATTTTCTTACCATTTACATAATGTTACAAATTTAAGAAATGATTTAAAAAGTTTTTCATGATGAAAACATGTGAAATCAGAGAATATGTACCTCATCATAGTGAAGCCAAGCACTGAACATTGAATGAGCGCTGTTCAGGATTTTTTATTCCAAAAGTGCGTGGGCCATTGTGTATTACCAAGGTTCTTCTTTCTAATATCTGTATATTGAGTGTAGGACAAAATCCCCTGTGGATTTTTCAATATCTATAATTATCTACATCTAATGAATGTGAATGGAAAGAGGTGTCTTGAAAATAATTATAATCATAGAGTATAATATCGATAACTGATGCACTTATTAAAGAACAAAATTCAGCCAAAAGACTCAAAAAGAGATTTTTTTAAATAATTGTATTAACTGTGCCATTGGTTAACTGTATCCATTATTTTAACTAATGTAGATATTTTCAGGACACAAATATCGCATAAAATATGAGAACGCCAGAAAATATTGGCAAAGATTAATGAGTGCCAGGTCAGTACTTACGGACAATTATAACTCATAGGACCACTGCATCCGCTTTATTTGATTTTATATATAATTATGTAGAATGTGATAAATACTTCCATCTTATAGAAGGATTATTTACACATGAAACAGGAAATAGTACTTGTATAAAATAAATCTCAAACCTTTTTGGGATATTTTATTCCAGAAAAAAACTCTAAAATGTATAATAATTACGGGATACATACAAACAAATCATTGTTCCTTTGACTTCTCAATTCGATTGAAAGGTGCTGATTACCAGAATCACGTAATGACATTATTGCAATAAACAAATTTATTCAAAATGGTAACCAGTCAATCTTTCACACCTCTTGATTGAATTACCAGCTGTAAAACAGTAATCAAAGCTGACATTGATCAATCAATTATGATATTGTTGTTGTTACATTTTAATTGTGTTCTATGTGTTAGGATTATGATATTTATAAACAATATAACAATTTGTCCATGTATAATGACAATTATCAGTATTACTAACTTTGTGTGATACTTTTCATGAAGCACTTGTTGGAAATTGTGATAAACCAAAATTAGATAATGCCAATCAACTGTATTGTAAGGATATAGTACTTTTTATCCAGAGAAAATACTATTACTCCATGCTTTCTGGAATGAAAGCAAACCAACACATGTAACATCCTTAATAAATTTCATGGTGAATTCCAAGGACGTTTCAACTTGTAAAATTGTATTGATATTTCATCGTTTTTTTAATTCATGTTTGCAGCTTCGTTTTTGATCAAATTTTTCGTATTAATGTTTAAATGGGTATTATTGGCTTTTATTGACATAACTGTAATCTTTTTAGTTTTCCCCAATTAATATGATTAAGATAGTTTTATTGTCCAACATCGGGAAACTCGGAAAACATGAAAGAACATTATGGTTACCGGTAGATTATCTCTCATGTAATTAGATATTTGATTCGATTTTTATTCTAGTATAATAATATATAAACTACTTACATAAAAATAGAAAGAATGTAAAATAATTATGTATATAAAACACTAATGAAAATGCTATAAATGATACTTTAATGCTTTATAGCACTAGCTAGCTATTATCCAAAGTAGTACAACTTCAGATAGAAATAAGCATTATTTTGACGATCAGACAACCTTATCAAATGTAAATATTTCTTACTTCTTTTTATATATGTCGTAGCATAAAGGTTAATTCTCTATAGATAAATACAAAAATTAACTTAATTGCTTTAAGTGTATTTAAGTTCTAAGCACTTTTATGATTTCCATGTTCCCGAAAATGCCACATTTTCACATAGATAAATATGCTATTTTGACGATCAGATTACCTTATTAAATGTAAATATTTATCTTTGCATAGGGGTTCCATTATAGATATCGTTAACAAATAAATAAATTGCTTTAAAAATAATTCAGTTCTCAGCTATGGCTACTTATCCAAAATGCTACAAAATGCATATAAAAAATTCCTTATTTTGGGTACCAAATTAATGCATCAAATATAAGTTTTTCTATTTATTTTTAAATATACAATATTGGAGTATATGATTTTTCCATATTAACTAAACTTTACAACCCTTTAAACATATTGTAATATGGAGAGGGGGAACTGTCACCCTTACATAACATTGTGGGGGGAATTGTCCGGGAGTGAATTGTCTTGGGGGGGGAATTGTCTTGAGGGGGAATCATCTTGGGGGGGAATAGTCTGACAACCACAAAATCGCGAAATGGACTTTACGTCTACGAAATGGAGTTTTATTATTTAAATTACGGCTTTAATTTCAAATATATCTGTATTTTCTTAAATGAATATGATAGAGGGGAGTTAAACCTACGTGATGTTTATTTTTGATGATATATTGGTCAGGTTAATAAAAGAAAATTTACGTTTTATCAAGACCGCGTCCTACGAAATGGACATTTTCATGCAAAATCTTATACAAAATGGATTTTTATTTTTTTAATTGCGGCATTAATTTCAAGGATATATGAAATTTCTTGAAGATATTTTTCAAATAATAGATAAGCCTTCACATTGGTCATTTTAAATGATATATTTATCTTATTTATAACCAAAATAATACAGTTAAGTAAGACCGTGTCTTACGAAATGGACATTTTCGTGCCAAACATGTACGAAATGGACTTTTATTTTCTTTACTGTTACTTTAATGTTGATGATATCGGTACTATCTTTGACAGATATGATAGATTGGAGTTTAAGGTACATGTTTGACTCTGTTAATAATATGTCGATCTATTTTTTCAATGGAATATTACTATTTATTGCGACCACTCCTCGCGAAATGGACATTCCTGCCACACTTCTACGAAATGGACTTATATATTCTTCATTGTGTCTTAAATTGCAATTATATTGGTAATTCATGAAATACATATGAAACATAAAAGATAAACCTATACGTTGATTATTTTTGAATCACGCAATGTGTGCCAAAAATATATTTTTAATGTAAAGTTTGGTTATAATTTCAAGTATATATCGGTTTTACCTTAATAAAACACAGATTATCTTCTCATATTGTAAAGCCCACATATATCAATAACACCATATGAAATGGACAATTATTTTACAAAATATTGTACGAATTATAGTGTTCTTGTGGTTTTAATTTCAATGATATTCGTATTTTATACGGAACAGTTTAGATAGTTTAAATGATGACTTTATTTTTTATGATATAGATATGTCCCATAAAAGTTACAAAGAAATACTTTCAAAATTTATCGACGGTGTTTTTCCAAGTCATAAAGAGTTTATTTAATTGTAATTATAAAAACTACTATTAATTTGAATTGCCGCAGTTATTTCTTTTTCTTTTTCCTTTCTCGCGTTAATTGCCCGATGATTGGATTATCACACCTTACTAATCAGTGCATGCAAGTGTATATTATTAGTGCCTCTTGCATGACCACATGTGTATCTTTACCATTGTCACCTTACTAATTATCGTTGATTAGAGCGGCATGGATGTCTTTTCACTCCGACATCAAAACAGTCAAAGGTAAGTTTAATAACAACAATTATAAAATTGAGAAATGCCATTTAAATAAAATCATAACAGAAGATGAACAATCATAAAAATGCTAGCCGTAAAAAACTTTCCCGCTGCCACGGAAGACATTGAGTTTAGTATGTTAAATATATAGAATTTATAATCAAAATAGTCTTCGTCGAGTTACAAACACTTTTCAGTTTTCATTGGTAAGAATTAGTAAAAATAATCCGCCTGTTATACGTGCCATTAATAACAAACAAGTGAATATCTATGATATATTTCTTTATTTTGTTGTACATATAAAAAGACAAAAAAAAAATCTTATCGCTTCCATTAAAATTATCATGTTGATTAATTTATTGTTTTTAGAAGTGTATTCTTATTTCGTATTTGTCAACAAGTGTTATTCATTATTCTTTGTTTGTTTGGG
The DNA here is from genome assembly GCF_021730395.1 of Mercenaria mercenaria. NCBI lineage: Eukaryota > Metazoa > Mollusca > Bivalvia > Venerida > Veneridae > Mercenaria > Mercenaria mercenaria. The sequence goes on along the minus strand of NC_069368.1, from coordinate 21,663,082 downwards.
TTTAGACAAACGCTCTCCCTACTGAGCAAAGCGGACGGGCTTATTCATTAATCTAGTCTATGAATGACAATCCTTTGAGCTGTAAGACATGGCACATTAAATCCAGAGGGATTCACGCGAAAAATGGTTAATTTTCCCTACAAATTTTATTTTTATTAAAGCCCTCAAGTATTCCCCGTATCACGGAAGCTTATACTGATCACCCTAGTAACCGACATCATATATTTCCTCAATATATAGTTGAGAAAAAAAAGTAAGAACACACATTCAAATAGTACAGACAATGTTCCTTTTTACCTATTAGTTACGTTAATATTGTATGTAATTTAGCACTGTCGTTCGAGATATGTGTTTACAAAATATATCGTCCTTAAATATTACACGTTATCAATTTGTAGATGTATGGAATATAATTTTACTTATAAGATTCCTCCGAGTTGTGAAAAAAAATCTATACAAGAAATATTCGATATTCACATGCAGTACCAATCAATTCTCCTAACACGTTTATTATTAAAAGATATGACGGATTAATTTTCAAGGCTTTATTCAATCCCATCCACTAACAAATTAAAATGACCACTGTTTAAGAAACGCCTCCCTCGATTTTTTTTTATCCAATGGCAAGTAATACTTAAATATCATTGAAATTAAAGCCAGAGTTAAGAAAATAATTGTCCACTTCGTAATTTTTTTCGCAGAACTTTAGCGCGGTCTTAATTAAGTATAATATTTTGGTTATAAATCAGAAAAATATTTTATCAAAAGTGACCAATATTTAGTCTTACCTGTCATATCTTCTTATGGAAATACTTATAACATTGATATTTACGTCACAATTAAGAAAATAAAAGTCCATTTCGTAGAAGTTTGGCGCGAAAATGTCCATTTCGGAGGACGCGGTCTTAATAACTTATAATATTTTGGTTATAAATTAGAAAAATAATTTATCAAAGGCAACCAATATTTAGTATTACCTTCTACCTATCTTATCCTTTTATGAAAATAAAAAAATCATAGAAATTAAACCCACAGTTAAAAAAATAAAAGTCCATTTCGTAGAAGTTTGGCGCGAAAATGTCCATTTCGGAGGACGCGGCCTTAATAACTTGTAATATTTTGGTTATAAGTTAGAAAAATAATTTATCAAAGGTGACCAATATTTAGTTTTACCTTTAACCTATCATATCTTCTTTGAAAATACAAAAATCATAAAAATTAAACCCACAATTAAGAAAATAAAAGTCCATTTCGTTGAATTTTGGCACGAAAATGTCCATTTCGGACGACGTGGTCTTAATAAATTGTAATATTTTGGTTAAAAATTGGAAAAATATATTATCAAAAGTGACCAACATTTAGTATTACTTCTAATCTATCATATCGTTTTATAAAAATATATATTTCATCAAAATTAAACCCATAATTAAGAAAATAAAAGTCCATTTTGTAGAATTTTGGCACGAAAATGTCCATTTCGGAGGACGCGGTCTTGATAAATTGCAATATTTTGGTTATAAATTAGAAAAATGATTTTTCAAAGGTGATCAATATTTAGTTTTACCTATTATCTATCATATCTATGGAAGAAAATACATATAACTTTTTCATTAAAGTCACAATTAAGAAAATAAAAGTCCATTTCGTAGACGTAAAGTCCATTTTGCGAAATGGAGTCCATTTCGCACTCTATCCCTACCCGATGGACCCCTTGTTTACTTCCGGTAATGAATTGTGTCTATCTGCCGTAAATAACGTCCCAATGAAGAGACCTGTTCCATAGTTAAACATATTTTATTGCAAACGATACATGTTTATAATACCAATAAACACATGCGTTATTTTAACATTGATTAATGAGAATTAAAAAAGCATGTTAATGTATACATTGAAATCAGAAGCAAAAGGGTTGGGCCACAAGTTTTTCCAACATTAGCGACGGCCCTTCCCCAAGAGTAGATTAAGGTACCAGATGGATCTAGAATTTAGTATAAACATATATTATTATACAGAGAATGATGATACAACAAAACAAAATACAAAACAAAAAATGTCTAGTTCAATAAAGAATGACAAAAAGCTGAAGAAAAAAAGAAACTAATGAAGATTTTGAAACCTGATCATCCTCGATTCTCGTGCCTCGTGTGCCCCCGGAATTTACTGTTTTGATTGAGATCAGCGACTAAATACTTACAATCATGATAAGGTACATGAAAAAAATTAGTTATTGGACATTTCAAAGCGTCTAGTTAATTTAATAAATCGCTGGACTTCTTTGAAAAGAGTAAAATTTTCTTCATCGGTTAAATAATCAATACCAAAAAGCAATTTTTTACTGTTGAGAGGATGATATATATTGTCTAATACTGGTAAACAGTTGGAGTCTTTGGTTTATGTATAACGGACAGCGAAAGAAAAAATGTTCAGCATCTTCAAACAAACTGCCGCACGTACATTGTGGATTATCGCGTAGATGATTAATGAATAAGTCGTTATTTAAGCTACTGCATTTGTTTCGTATTCAGGCAGGATGCACTTGCAAGAAGCGGTCACCTACAAGAAAATATGTAGGGACAACGGGTGGGTTAAATTGATTTTACAGCTTTCTTTTAAATGAGGCGAGAGTTTCTGAATTTCGAGTTTCTATATCCATGATATTTAAATCATTCCAAAGCTTAATAGATGATGGTAGTACTGATCTGGAATAAATTTCAAGACGACGGGCAACAGTTGCGTCATCGAGATGATTTCTCAAGTTGTACGAATTCGTGTCACTAACCATATCAGGTAAAAGTTCATTTAAATAGCTCGGTAAATCGCCATTTTTGTATTTGAAAATAAGAACTAGTTTTTGTAATTTACGTCTATCGGATAATGAAACCCAGTCAATTTCATTTATCAGGTTATTTATGGAAACAGATCTTGTTAAACCGGTTACTGTTCTAGCAGCATCGTATTGGATTTTCTCAAGCAATTCTTTTTCGTATGCTGTACAATTATCCCAAATAATAGAAGCATACTCTAAAATTGGCCTTACGTAGGAGATGCAAATTTGATTGAGGGTTGCTCTTTTAAGTTTAAATTTTAAAAATTTCATTGTCCCTAATACTTTAGATGCTGAAGAAGCTATGTTTGAAATATGTGTGTGCCAAGTGCCATCATCACAAAACGTAACTCCAAGATGTTTGTGTGATTGAACATAGCTGAGCTGAACATTGTCAGAAAGTAAGGAGGGCCTAGCAATATTGTTTTTGGCCAGAGTAAAAAACATTGCTTCTGTTTTAGAGGGATTAAAATTTACTAGCCATTTTTGAGCCCAATTTGATATCATATGTAAATCATGGTTTAGTATTGTTTCTATATATTCAACATTGTCAGAGCTAACGGCGAGTGAACTGTCTTCAGCATACAGCCGAGATATACTTAAAAGAGACTCGGTAATGTCGTTTACGTAAATAAGAAAAAAAGGCCCTAAGACTGATCCTTGAGGCACTCCTGCATTTACTTGTGTTTCACAAGAATAGGAAGATCCAATAAAGACTTTTTGGGTTCGATTGTTCAGATAACTAGTGAACCAGTTTATTATGTTTCCGTTTATACCACATTGTCTAAGTTTGAAAGTGAGTCCTGAATGCCATACCCTATCAAATGCTTTACTTATGTCGCAGAATATAATACAAGTAGATTTTCGTCCATCAAATACCGAACAAATTTGATTATATATATCAATTAACTGGTAGAGCGTCGAATGGCCTGGAAGAAAACTTGACTGTTTATCATATATAAGATCATTTGCATGTAAATAGTTGTATATGTATTTAAACACTACTCGTTCCATGACTTTACCCACGCAGCTTATAAGAGATATAGGACGGTAGTTTGATGCAATATTTTATCACCTTTTTTAAAAAGAGGCATTACATGTGCACCTTTCCACAAATCCGGATATATGTTTTCTTGAATTGACCCATTAAAAATAATAGTTAATGGTACACAAACTGTTTTACGTGTTTCCTTTAACATGCGATGACTTATTACCTGTTCCATAAACTTCCATTATATAGAGACATACCCAAAGGTAGGCATACGAAGTACGAAGACGTACGCTTACCCTAAGCCCTCTTTACACAAGGGGAAGAATCTGTGTATATTGTGAAATTGTTTAGTGAACACCGTTTGTTAGTCCATATTATACCAGTGCAGTGGAAAAGTAATCTACCTGATAAATGCTAAATGCATGATAAGAGAGTCATACGTCTAACAGTCCTAAAATTGATTTCTTTGATTTTCTCATATTTCTAGATGTTTTTCCCATACTTTGACGCAAGTATATGAATAGTAGAGATTGTTATCTTTCCAGCAGTAGCTTTTTCAACATAGTTTACCTTGTGAAATTCTGTGGGTTTTAACTTTTTCAAAATAATCGTCTGTTTGTTGATAAATTTCATCACAGAAAATGTCACACTTTCCCCAGGGCATTAACTTATTTGATCTTTACACATGTAGTTTTCTATTGAGAATGTTAATCCTTGTGGCAATTATGTATAATTATGCATGCTTTTTCCCTGCGTAGAGGTAAAAAGTGCTTAGTTTGTATGGGGTACTAGGTCAATAGCCACCTAAGCCTACAGTAAAGTCATAGCGCAGTTGTCTCCATTTTTTCCAAATATTTTACCCGTGATCATTTTTTTCTCAGCTCAAATAACTTTTTCCGAAAATGATCTCTAAAATATCAGTCTACATACTTTGTTGCAGTTAGCTACACATATATCTAAAATAGATAGTTCCTACTTGAAGTTTGTATTTTTAGTTACAGTGCCTACATTATATAACATGATTGCGTGAATCGTAACTTGTATATCCGATTACATTTTTTTACTAAACAAAACAATGTTATATAATCACATCAAATACTCCAGGCGAAAGAAATCTCAGCCAGTTGAATTCTTTTATTATCATAAACTGTTTGCCATCATTCTGTCAGGAGACGTTGCATCAAATCCATACCCAATAAAGTTTCCATGTGGAACTTGTGGGTGTTCAGTTGTAAAAAAACAAAACAAAAATAAACATAGGGCTATGTGCTGTGACACATGTGATATATGGTCACACATGAAATGTGCGTGCATCTCACCAACTGAGTACATCAGACTTGGTAACTCAGACAAACTCTGGTTCTGCGATGGATGCATAAACTCTAAAGAAGGCTCTGTCACTAAATCAAATCAGGATGTTTCTATTAGTGGTCATAATCATTGTCTCAACAATAGTTCAAGTAGTTACCAGAAATCAGTCTGCTTCACGAATATTGAAGATAGTAGTATAAACGTTTCAATCTTAGATGATGTCTCTATCTCACCATCACATTTTGTGGAACTCCTAGAAATACGACAAAAACCTCCTAAAAAGCTATTAGTTGCACATTTGAGCATAAACAGCTTGAAATCCAAATTTATGAAAGATAATGAATTATTAGCTGATAAAATTATAGACATTCTGTTCCATTCCGAAACTGAAATAGATGCATCATACCTTGATTCTGCTTTTAAAATTTTAGGATATAAACTTGACAGAAGGGACAGGGATATTCATGGTGGAAGACTAGCCTCCTTTGTAAGATTAGACATTCCATCAAGAAGAAAAGATCCTGGGTGTAAAAACATTGAAAACCTAGTTTATGAGGTAACCCTTAACAAAAGTAAATGGTGTTTTATGTGTGCCTAGAGGCCACCTAGTTTAAACTTCCTATTGAAACTTCTTGAGGATTGGAAAATGGCTCTTGCCTCAAATGAATATGTTGCTGCCATTCTGATGGACCTGTCAAAAGCATTCGACTGTCTGCCCCATAACATTCTCCTCAGTAAACTTAAAATATATGGTCTAACTGACAAGTCTATAAATCAAATAAATCAAATCAAAAAGTCTAGTTACCTTTCAGATAGGAAACAACTGATTAAAATTGGTAACCAGAAAGCTTCAGGCCGCTAACATTTTTAATCAGTTCAAAAACCAACTTGGGTTCTGGGACGGCAACAGCTGTAAATGTGTTGCATGTAAATAATGCCTGGAGCTTTCTGCTGGTGGGTCCCGCAGACCAGCTTTTCCTAGTTTGCTTCCTGAGTTGCTTTGATTTGCACGTTTTGATGCTTTTCCTTATGTTTTTGCCTATTATTATGTCTTGATAGAGTTTGCAATGTTTATTGTAGTTTATTAATATGCTATGGCCTCTGCTTACCTTGTTGGCTGATTGCTTAGTATGTGCTATCTGTTTGCTTGTATGCTTCTGTGCTTATCATTGTATTACACATTGTCTGTATATGTGACATGCTTTCTTTTAAAGGTAACGGTAAAGGTAAGTTTTATTTACCGTCGTGAAACAATTAACATAAGCTCTACAGAGCTTTTCTGCGACCCTATATTAAGAACAGTTAAAACCAATAATACCTCACCCCAGCAATTTGGTGGTACACATTTACAACTGGGTCGACTGAGGCAATCGTGATAAAGTGCCTTGCCCAAGGACACACCGCAAAGGCAGTAGCCAGGATTCGAACCAGAGACTTCAGCTCGATCCGTAGGAAAGCGTCTTAGCCGTCTCCACTAATGCGTCTCGCTGTTTGTCATTTGCTACTTTGAGGAAGATGCTGATTAGTTCTTTCCAAATCGGGGGTGGGGTGGGGGGGGGGGGGGGGGGTGGTTGTTTTGTATTACAGATCTTATTTTCCTCTCTTATGGCAGTTTTTAGTCAGAAGTGTCTAGATCAGCAGCTTCATCACAGATTTTTACACTTGTAGTATTATACATGCTCAACCAGTTCTATTTCAATTTGTGTATTTTATAATTTCTCTTTTGTAGCTCTTTCAATACTTCGTTAAATTTATTTTATTTGTTGTATAGTCGTATAGTCGGTTCAAAAGCTCTTCAGAGCTTATATTTTGTAATGTTGTCTTCTTGCCGGCTCAAAATTAAACTTATTGTATTGTATTGTGTTGTATTATGTTGTATTATGTTGTATTGTATTGTATTGTATTGTAAATTCTTTTTCGCATAGAATGTCCACATGCGAGAAAGAGTTCAGGACACGGATTTATAAAGTTCATTTAACATCAAAACTTTTTTGTTTATGAGTATAATTTAATCATATCTTTCGAATTGTGTTAAAAAATGCAATATATTCAGTAATTAGAAAAATACAACTTCTTTTCGAAAGGTGTGCTTTTCGCACTTTAAATAGCCGTACCGCGTAATTGTACAGTTACTTCCGCTGGAAATCCCCAATCCAGGAAGAATGAATAATATTGCGAAGTTTAATGGAAACAGCGAATGTATATCTAGCTAGAATTTCACCTGTTTCCTTCTTAGTTCTATATACTAGTATGTAATATAAACCGTCATTTTATAAAAAATATTGCGAAAATAACATAAAAAAAGTCTTTTAAACAAGTATTAAAATTATGAAAACGAAAGTACCTAGGGGACTTACCTTTAAAACCCCAAAATGGTGAAATCCAATTTAACTGGTGTTCAGTAATGATGTATACAGTATAGATAAGGTAATAATCTGATTAGATTTACATTGTTTTAAATATTAAAGTCTTAGGTACTGTTTTTATCACTTAAGTGCTCATCCAGTCTTTGTGCCTTTGACTTTGTCTGGTCCAAGAAGTATAGTTGGAATAATTGACGTTTAAGATTGTTTTATATATCTTGACAAGTACACTTACCATCAAACTTTGATGGACTAAAATAATGGAGAATAAATCTAGGGCTGTCATTCAATTGGTCATAGTCACATTAACGATACCAATATATCGGAAGACAAATATCGACGATGCAGAGATCTTTATATCGATTATTAAATTAGATTAAGACCCTATTTGATCATGTGTGAGCTGTATACCTTCTTGTTAATGTTATTTTTAGTTTTATTGCCTACTTTTTATATTACTGTTTGATTCAACTGTTGGATTTATACGAAGGAATTTGAAGAACTGTAACAAACAATTCAAAGAAACAGCTTATATTTCACTTGTAAGATCAGTACTGGACTATTCATCTACAGTATGGGATCCATATCTCTCAAAAGATATAATGCGCATAGAAAACATTCAACGTCGTGCAGCGCGTTTTGTTCAAAATGACTATCGCCGTACAAGTAGTGTTTCACAAATGATGAACCAACTCGGCTGGAAACCATTAAAAGAACGAAGACGGGAACAAAGACTCACTCTCCTCTTCAAGATCGTCAACGACCTGGTAGCTATCCCCGCCGATCACTACATCGAGTTCAACCGACACACATCACGTAATAAACATCAGAAACAGATTAAAATCAAAGGAGTGCCAGATACAGACATATTTAAAAAAAAATTTTCCACGCACATTTATTGATTGGAATAACTTGCCAGAAAGTGCAGTGAACTGTGACACCATTAATAGTTTCAAAGGGACAATTTCTTGTGTCTAAATGACCTAAGCGCACACATGTTCCTGGATAATTTTTGCTCAGAGACTGAGTTCCTTTCCAGATACAGATACAGATTGTGTTGTATTTGTATTTATGAAATAAATAAAAATTAATAAAATCTTTCATCTTTTAATATTTTGCTTTCACAGTAAAGTTCAAGTTCACTCCTCTTTTGCATTTATCCTACTTTACAACTTAGTGAACTTACTAATAATAGGAAGTGGAGTTTGGTTTCAACCAGCTAAAACTGCATTTCTCTTCTACAGGTACCTATTTATTTATTTACATGTTTTTATTTATTTGTTAACTTGTTTCATACTCTGTCATTTTTTTACCATGCACTTACAATCGGTGCTGGCACGGCATGTTTGATTTTACTCCTGCCCAAGTTTTTGATCAAGATGGGCTCACAAATTTGTAGTGTTGCCACTGAAGGGCATGTTTAAGCTACGCCTTTTTTCTTGACTACACCCTGTTTTTCTACGAAGCCAAACAATTTGCTTTTCGTTCCACCCTTGGACTCATTTTTTTCCACTGTTTAAAGCCATCTCCAGTTCTTGTTATTAGTAAGTTCACTAAGTTGTAAAGTAGGATAAATGCAAAAGAGGAGTGAAGGCCAAATAAAGATGGAAGATTTTATTAATTTTTATTTATTTCATAAACACAAATACTACACAATCAAACAGTAATATGAAAATATGGTCCTGGTGAAGGTCCTGGAGGACTGAAACTGGTAGACATTAATAAATTTTAGTCCATTTTACCCCATTTTTGCTGTGTTGTTCCTCCCTCCCCCTTATTATTTGTTAGTAATATGAAAAGTAGGCAATAAAACTAAAAATAACATTAACAGGAAGGTATATAGCATGCACATGAACAAATAGGTTCTTAATCTAACTTAATAATTGATATAATATGGATGTATTGTTGATATTTGTCTTCCGATATATCGGTAATGTCGATATGCCTAAGACTCAATGAATGAAAGCCCTACTGTAGATTGTAAAAAAAACAATGGTGAATTTATAAATTATTTCTAAGATTTACCGATTATCTGTAACATCTTGGACAGACTATTAGAGGATGAGCAAGCTCATTAGTAAGGTGCAACATTAAAACAAGTTATTCAGTTATTTAGATTATAAGTCTAGATAATTCTAACATGTCTAAAGACTAATAAAATTGTTTTTAATTTGTGAGATAAAATTGACATACAGATAAAATCTTCACTGTTCCATAATTGAATTGATTAAACACTTTATCCCTTAAAATCAAGTTCACCATCGGTCAGAAGCATTCAGATGCCACAACTGCTGAAAATCTTGTCAAAATCAGGAGGTATTTAAATTATTTACAATGGCATAGAATTTTTTTTACAAAAATTGCTGCCATGTGATTCCACTTTCAGTATGCAGTTGTGCATGTGCAAAGGACTGACTTGTGAGGGCACCTACGGCGTTCTTAAATATATGCGCATCCAAGCAGTCATCCAACATAGCAGGCCCGGATCTAGCAAATTATTGGGAAGGGGCACTAGTTTAGAATGAAAGCATCACCAGCTCCGAAACTAATCTTTAAAAATATCATAACATTCACCTGTGTAAACATAGACCCTTAAACTTGCCACACTGTTCCTGCTTTTTTTAAAACGTAGACCTTCAAACTTGCCATACCTTTCCCTTGTTTATGTAATAATATTATGTAAGGGGAGAAAGAAGAGAATTTATGTAAAAAAGTGAATTGAGTTGTAGGGGGTAGCATTTGAATTTAGAGAAAAAGTAAATGTTTTTATTGACGATAAAGTGGAATACTGATTGTAAGGCTGTAGTGAGTATCCCAAGTACTCGGAGTTGGATATCTACAAGTTAAACCTGAAATTCAGTTACAAATACTCGTAACCTCTGGGATCGCTAAATCTCCATATTTATGAGCAGTAAAATCTAATAGTAGCATTAATTCATTTGCATTCAAGAAGCTTCATAAACCTTGAAACAAAAGTAGTTTATGTACTGTATATAATATGCTACCTTCTAAAGTAGTAGTGTTAACTTACGTTTTAGAATAAAGAAATCGAAATGTGTGAAAATTATTTGAATTTTGTTACTCAGATTTCTTCAAATCATTCCAATTTGAAATAAACATCCTCATCTTACTTTTAACATAATAAAATTTGTATTAAGCTGAAAAAATGAAAATACTGCAAATAATGTTATGTCATATTGACTCTCGCAAACATACTGAAATGCTCCTGCAAATTTTTTGTCTGCGTAGCCGTAACTTAGAAATTAGTTTTCACTGTTGCTGATGTTTTGATGCTTAGAGTTCCTGTTCCTTTCTGCCTCTACTTTTAATTAGACTTGTGCATATGATGACATAGTACACATTTATATTGGCATGATCATTTCATTGTTTATTTAAGTTGATTGTGTCTGTATTGTGCTTGTAATGAGATTAGTGGTTCAATCTGTGAATTTTCATTCCTGGCTCATGGACCGGATGGGATCTCTACACAACCGTAATTGTTTGACTGTTGAGAAATATGCAAACAATTTGGTTAGACTGCTGAAAAGTGCTCTTGAATTATCTGTTACAATAAATCACTGACTGAAAATCATATATTTTCAGATGTAAAGAAGTGTATGTAGGAAAAGGAAAGAAAAAGAGCAAGATGGCTGTAAGTAAAACAATGACATCCAGACAGATGTCAGGCCACATGTCAATGGATACAGATCCATTATCCCCACAAAATGACAACAGATCTCCAATATTCAGTCTCAGCAGCAATAATATGTCCGCAGATGCACTGGCTGGACCTCAAGGTGGGTTATTCTTTATCTATATGAAAAGTGTACCTTTTAGGGTTTTTGCTGTTTTAAGATAGTTTTGCTATAATTTGTATGTATATTTAGGTAAATTATAATACTGTTGAACAATTACTGAAATGCAATTCATTAATATTTCACACAAAAACACATTTATGTAGATTTTGGTAATTTGCAAATTGTCCCAATTAAGACAATTTCCGAGAGCATTTTCCCAATTCCACCGGTGTCGGTGGCATTCCCAAATTGATGAAAAAAAGGCCTGGTGATCTCCTGTTTTTGCTTAAAATACATGGAGGAGTTGCTTTAATTGTTTTCCCTTTAACTAATACAAAGCATGGAGGCTCTGTTTTTAGCTCGCCTGTCTCATTGTGACAGAGTGAGCTTTTGTGATCACCTGTTGTGCATCCGTCCATCCACAATTTCCTTGTGAACACGATAGAGGCCACATTTTGTATTTGAGTTTATCAAACTTGCACACAACTTGTATAGGTATAAAGTCTTGGTTCCTTTCAAAAACTGGCCAGATCCCATCATGGGTTCCAGAGTTATGGCCCCTTCAGGGGCCAAAATTTACCATTTTTGGCTTGTGAACACGATAGAGACCACATTTTGCAATCAGCTATTATCAAACTTACACACAACTTGTATTGGCATAATATCTTGGTTCCTTTCGAAAACTGGCTAGATCCCATCATGGATTGCAGAGTTGAGGCCCCTTAAAGGGATAAAATTGCTATTTTTGGCTTGTGAACACGATAGAGACCACATTTTGCAATCAGCTATAACCAAACTAACACACAACTTGTATTGGCATAATATCTTGGTTCCTTTCGAAAACTGGCCAGATCCCATCATGGGTTCCAGAGTTACGGTCCCTTAAAGGGTCAAAATTTGCTATTTTGGCTTTTGCAGACATAAAGAGACCTCATTTACAGTTTGATTTTATACAAACTTGCAAAATATCTTCAACAACAATAAATCTTGGTTTCCATGATGAATCTGTAAGATCCAATGATAGGTTCCAGAGTTACGGCCCCTGATTGACTCCTGAAAGAGCCAAAATTTGGTAATTTTTACCTTGTGACCACGATAGAAGTGACATTCTATATTTGATTTTAAGCACACTTACACACAAATTAAGTCACAATAAGATCTCAGTTCCTTTCGAAAACTGGCTAGATTTCATTATGGGTTTTAGCAGCAAAATTTTATATTTTATAGTCTTTTCAGCATTATAGAGGTTTCATTTATGCTTTGATTCAATACAGACTTGCACAGAATGATTATCATGATGATTTCTAGGCCTGGATCCAAACTGGGTCTTGTAGGGTCAAAAACTAGGTCATCAGGTCAAATCAAAGGAAAAGCTTGTTAACAACCTAGAGGCCACATTTATGACCTTATCTTCATGAAACTTGGTCAGAATGTTTATCTTGATGATATCTAGGCCAAGTTTGAAATTGGGTCATATGGGTCAGAAACTAGGTCATAAGGTCAAATTAAAGGAAAAGCTTGTTAACATCCTTCAGGCCACATTTATGATCCTATCTTCATGAAACTTGGTCAGAATGTTTATCTTGATAATTCCTTGGCCAGTTTTGAAACTGGGTCATATATGGTCAAAAACTAGGTCACCTAGTCAAATCAAAGGAAAAGCTTGTTAACACTCTTGTTCATTTGATGTGCATGAAACTTGGTCAGAATGTTTGTCTTCATGAAATATCGTATAAATTTTTATCTGGGTCATGTGGGGTCAAAAACTAGGTCACCAGATCAAATAAAAGAATAAGCTTGTTTACATCCAAGGGGGCAGGTTTTTGATTCCATCTTCATAAAATTTGGTCAGATTGTTATCTTGATGATTTAAAATCTGGGTCATGTGGGGCCAATAACTAGGTCACTAGGTCAAATCATAGGAAGAGCTAGAGGCTACTTTTTTTCTCCAATCTTCCCGAAACTTTGAAAGTTTTTTTTTTGCATGAAATTTTGGACAAGTTCGAATCTGGGTCATGTGGTGTAAAAAATACGGTAGCTAGGTCAAATCAAAGAAAATGCTTGTTTACTTTCAAGAGGCCACGTTTTTTGGTCTAATGTTAATGAAAATTGGTCAGAATATTTGTCTCCATGAAAACTCTAGGTAAAACATGTTTACACTGTTTTGGTGTGTTACACAGGTCAGCTACCTAGGGCCATCTTGGCCCTCTTGTTTTCCAACTCAATAATACTACCTCTACCTTTTGAGACTTCAGTATTGTGGTAGAATGTCCATGAAGACTGAAATGAAAAATGTAGTGACATTACAAAAAATTTTCAGTTTTCTTTTCTAACCCATTGAGGCTTGGAAGTTGTCACTCTTTATATAAAAAGAATATCCTTTTAACATGCCTTAAAGACCCAGAACAACCTTGTGAAATACATACATTTCACAGCAATTTTGTGTGTGGCATTATGCTGGAAATTGTTATTTCAGATGCAAGTAGAAGATCAACACAAGAGTTGAAACAAGAAGCTAAACATGCAGGAAGCAGGCCTGAACATCTTAGTATAGGTAAGGTTGAAACTTAATGTCTTCAGACAGACCAGGACATCTGAATATGGGTAAGCTGGTAATTTAGTACTTCAAGGCAGACCTGGACATCTGAATAAAGGTAAGCTAGTAATTTAGTACTTTTGGGCAGACCTGGACATCTGAGTAATTGTAAGCTAGTAATTTAGTATTTCAGGCCAAACCTAGACATCTGAATAAAGGTATACATGTACTAGTAATTTAGTATTTTTGGACACCTTGACATCTGAATAAAGGGAAGCTAGTAATTTAGTATTTTAGTATTTCCGGGCAGACCTTGACATTTGAGTAAATGTAAGCTAGTAATTTAGTATTTTTGGACAAACCTGGACATTTGAGCTTATTTAAATGTAAGTTGGTAATTTAGTATTTCCAGGTAGACCTTGACATCTGAATAAAGATGAGCTTTTAATTTAGTATTTCCGGTCAGACCTGGACAACTGAATATAGTTAGGCTAGTAGCTTATCTCCTAGCAGACCCCAATATCTGAATACAGGTGACTTAGTCATTTAGTGTCTCTGAGGGATTTCCAACATCTGAATATTGATGAACTTGTAATTTAGTGTCTACAGGCAGACTGTAACATCTGAATTAGAGAAAGCTGGTAATTTAGTATTTCTAAACGGACCTGAACATCAAAATATAGGCAAGCTTGTAATTTTGTATTACTGAAAAGCCCAAATTTCAAAACATGATTATGCAAGTATGTTCTTGGATATCTCTAGACAGAATTTACAAATTTTAATTTTAGTGTGCTGAATGCATTTCAGAAGTTTAAACCTTATCTGATGTATGAAAGATGATGTAAAATGTTATATACAAATTATGCTGTGAACTTTGTTTTTTAGGTAATTGTAATGAATATACTGACTTTAGTAGTTTGGGTTTGCCAAAAAGGCGGCCATGTTTTCTGTCTGATCTTCCTGAAACCTGGTCAGATGGCAGGTCAGTCATGAATTCTAGGCAAAGTACCAAATGAGGACATTTAGACACACACAAAAATCGGAGTAATTTACGTTTAGTTGATGTACAGCTTTTCTTTCTTTTTTTCACATTGAATATTTATAAACAACGCATTCAGCTTTGAAAAGTTAATTTTATTCCTTCCTTTTGAATATTTGTAGAGAAGCTGCCGCCAAAATCAGTGTATCGGTCTAGAAGTGGACAAAGAGAGGAACTTGACCAGGTTGGGTCAGAGCTACAAGCACAGATACACGACAAGTTGGAGGATATGTCAATAAACAAAGGACAGGATAGCAGCTACAGTTCGATGAGTTCAGGAGATAGTTTCAGCTGTAGTAGCATGCCGTCTGCTAACTGGGAGGATGAACTGAAGCAATACACAGATAAAATGCCACCAGATATAAGAATGGGATATATTGATGTGTTAATTCTATACTGTGAGGAGGACCGAGAGCAAGCAGAAAAGTTTCAACAACATTTGAGAGAGGAAATCGATGTTCCGAATGGCCCTGTGCAAACTTTACTATATGATGATGCTGATATGCAGGCTATTTGTGGTTCTAAAATACAGCATTTAGCTAAAGGTGTTGAGAGAAGCACATACGTTTTTATATTCATGACTAAAAACTTTATAGACGATAAGTGGTGTGAATTTTCTAGTGAAAGTTGTTTAATGGAGGCTATCACAAACCCATCGAAGCAATGGTGTGTTGTTCCCGTTTACACTGAAAAACGTAATTCGTCCTTCAGGGTTCCTATGGGACTGAACACTTTAAAAGGGATTAACTACTATAATAATGACAGGTTTTATAAAAATGGTGTCGCAAGATTGATAGGAGATAAGACTTGTGTACGGGTTCAGGCAAATGAGGAGCATAAAATTAAACAGAAGAGATGGCTAGAAGAATACAAGAGAAATCAGATAGTTATAAGAGAAAAACAGCGTAGACTTCAAGAATATGAGAAAGCACAAACACAGCAGTTGCTAGACTGGCTCGAAGAAGAAACAAAAAGATTGATTCATGCAGGTTTGCTCCCCAATTTTCTGCCCCATTCTTTTTCTGAGAGTGACATATCAAGCCGTGATTCAACTATGTCACATTCTTCAAGTTCCAGTAGCTTGAAGCCAGTCCACTCACAAAATCCAGCAGTAGCAAGACATTTCCAACAGTTTATTGCGCAGCAAAAAGTTCTTAATTATAATTCAGGATATTACTCCCCGGAGCAAATCGGGATTATGGAACAAGTTTACGGCAGTACAAGTCCAGTAACGCCAGGTTATCCCAATGTTAGTCCACCTGTGATGAATGCGTATCCAGGTCAGAGTCCTGGTCAGTTTGGCCCAGGTCAGTATGGTCAGGGTCAGGGTTATTTCCCTCCTGTTCAGAATTCTGCTTCGTACCAACAACAGTATCAACATCATGTGAAGAGAAGCACGTCCCAGACCAGTGCAGACATGGGACCATCAACAGAATTCATTCTGCACACAGAGACGGGAGACATTTCAGTTACAGTGCCATCTGTGTTGGCGGAGAGAATTAAGGATCTACCAGAAGATGAACAACAGAACGCAGTGCAAAGTTACTGCCAGCAGATGGCTATTAAACAACAACAAGAACAACAGACAGTTGCAAATCAGCAGTGGATTGCTGCTCAGAATCAGTATGCTACTAGTCAAAGGTTGTCCTCCTTGGAGATGGAGAACAGAAATCTGTCACAAGTCATCAGTCCTGGTGGTGCATATCCGCAAGCTCCGTTTTATCAAAGAAATTCAAACACTCTTCGGGAAGCAGTTCCAAATTTTGACGCTATAGGACAATCAATGAGTTCTGGAAGCTACCGGTCAGGAAGTTCTGACAATGAGACTTCAAGATCAATGCAGAGTGGTTTATCCAGTCGAATGGAATTCAACCAGCCTGGACCTAGTGTAGGTCAGCTTGGCAGTAATATGGATGGAAACAGGAGTGAGTTGCAAGGTATCTTCCTAAAAATAAAAAATATCTTTTTAGTCTCGAACTGGTTGAAAACCAGTTTTGGTGACTGTATTTTTGCACCATGTCTGTCATTCTGCAAGTCTATAACTCTGTCATCCATCAAGGGATTTTAATATTACAGGGCATAAATGTTCCCCATATTGATATGATGTGTTGCTCACAACACTCAAGCCCTTAGTTCAAGGTCAGACTTAGAGGTCAAAGGTTAATCAGGCCTGTTTCATGTACTGTTAATACTAGTGATATTGATGTTACCTTACACATGTTACCCAGAAGCAGATAGGCTGTTTGTAAAACCCAGACCCTAGCAAAACGGTCAAGGTCACACTTGTATGTAAACGATTTTAGGTCATTTTAGCTCCACTGTGAAAAGAAAAGGAAGTATATAGGTAATACCTATTTCTTTTTCAAATCATAGGGCTTTGAAATGAAGACAATTGTCCATATATTTCTCAAAAATAGATTAATTATGTCTCCCCAGGAGACATATTGTTTTTGCCCTGTCCGTCCGTCTGTCCGTCCTTCCGTCCGTCCGTCCATACGTCACACTTCATTTCCGAGCAATTACTGGAGAACCATTTGACCTAGAACCTTCAAACTTCATAGGGTTGTAGGGCTGCTGGAGTAGACGACCCCTATTGTTTTTTGGGTCACTCTGTCAAAGGTCAAGGTCACAGGGGCCTGAACATTAAAAACCATTTCCGATCAATAACTAGAGAACCACTTGACCCAGAATGTTGAAACTTCATAGGATGATTGGCCATGAAGAGTAGATGACCCCTATTGATTTTGGGATCACTCCGTCAAAGGTCAAGGTCACAGGGGCCTGAACATTAAAAACCATTTCCGATCAATAACTAGAGAACCACTTGACCCAGAATGTTGAAACTTCATAGGATGATTGATCATGAAGAGTAGATGACCCCTATTGATTTTGGGGTCACTCCGTCAAAGGTCAAGGTCACAGGGGCCTGAACATTGAAAACCATTTCCGATCAATAACCAGAGAACCACTTGACCCAGACTGTTGAAACTTCATAGGATGATTGGTCATGAAGAGTAGATGACCCCTATTGATTTTGGGGTCACTCCATCAAAGGTCAAGGTCACAGGGGCCTGAACATGGAAAACCATTTCCGATCAATAACTAGAGAACCACTTGACCCAGAATGTTGAAACTTCATAGGATGATTGTGCATGCAAAGTAGATGACCCCTATCGATTTTGGGGTCACTCCATTAAAGGTCAAGGTCACAGGGACCTGAACATTGAAAACCATTTCCGGTTAGTAACTTGAGAACCACTTGACCCAGAATGTTGAAACTTAATAGGATGATTGGTCATAAAGAGTAGATGACCCCTAACGATTTTGGAGTCACTCTGTGAAAGGTCAAGGTCACAGGGGCCCGAACATTGAAAACCATTTCCGGTCAGTTACTTGAGAACCACTTGACCCAGAATGATGAAACTTCATAGGATGATTGATCATGCAGAGTAGATGAACCCTAACGATTTTAGGGTCACTCTGTTAAAGGTCAAGCCCACAGGGGCCTGAACATGGAAAACCATTTCCGATCAATAACTTGAGAACCTCTCGAGCCAGAATGTTGAAACTTCATATGATGATTGTTCATGCAGAGTAAATGACCCTTATTGTTTTTGGGGTCACTCTGTTAAAGGTCAAGGTCACAGGGGCCTGAACATTGATAACTAGTTCCGATCAATAACTTGAGAACCACTTGACCCAGAATGTTGAAACTTCATAGGATGATTGAACATGCAGAGTAGATGACCCCTATTGATTTTGGGGTCAGTCTATCAAAGGTCAAGGTCACAGTGGCCTGTTCATGTAAAATCATTTTTTTGAAATAACTTGAGAACCACTTGACCTACAATGTTGAAACTTAATAGGATGATTGGACATGCAGAGTAGATGACCCCTTTTTATTTTGAGGTCACTTGATCAAAGGTCAAGGTCACAGGAGCCTGAACAGTGACTTGAGAACCACTAGGCCACGAGTGTTGAAATTTAGCGGGTTGACTGGACATGCCAAGTAGATGATCCCTATTGCAGCCAACCATCAGTGTCTCTTTGACTTTCGCTCCTGACCGCTAATGACTTCTTGCCTATAGGACTTTGCATTGGGGGAGACATGCGCTTTTTTACAAAAGCATTTTCTAGTTGACAATATTTTAACCAGAAGATTAGAGTTATGAGCAATTATTATTTTCATAATTTTAAAAGAAAATTTTGTGATAAGGAAATGTAACTCTTCTTGAACATGGAAAGCAGAAACATAAAAGGGACATAATATATTGAATATTTTCTGTTTGAGTGCATTTGATTTAACATATGATTCTGTTCCCTAAAAATATAGGACATTTGGAACAGTCTGATTACATCAAAAAGCTCTGGCAGAGACTAGAACCAAGAAATTCTCACACCTAAGGCAGACACTCTACCTCTTCCCTATAACAGCAGTAGCTATAGCTAGGCAGTTCAAGTGCGAGGGTTTGACACTAACAGTGTCATGGGGGCCCAAGGATCCCAAATTTTGAGAATGACACCCACTTCTTAAAGCAGGAGATTCCTCATGGATACCTAATTATCTTGGCCAATAATTGATGAAAATAAAGATAAATACCTGTTTGAAAACTATTACAAGGCAAGGGTCTCAACATCATGCCAGATTTAATGTAAACTAAAACTCTCAATAAATGGTCGTAAATACATGATGCCATTGGTTTTATATATCACATTAGAAGGGATTCCAAAGTATGAGGAGGACCCCCAGATTTAAAAAGTAGAGATTCCTTTGAGCATCCTGTTCAAATAAGTTAGTGTTGAACCCTGAGTGCACCCCTGTTCTCTTCCCGACAACATTATTTAATGACCTGATTGGTGTACTTTGGATTATCAGCATATTTGCTTTATTACATAATGACATTTTCGTGTAAAGATAGAATATAATCTAATTTTGCCAACATTTTAATTGGTCAAAACTGCTCAAATTTCTCTGACATGTTTCTTAGAGTATGAACTTACTAACTGGTAGTACCAGTGAAATATAACTTACACTGAATATTTTATATTGAATTTTGCCCTTTTAGCAGCTGCAAACGGCAAAAACAGTGGGCTTTGTCCAGATTTAAGCAGTCATTTTACAAGTTTCAAGAGGATTTCAATTGTTAGGAAATTACAGTTACAAACTAGATAACTTTCAGCAACACATTAAGACATTAGCATTCACTGTCAGTCAGTATTACGACTAAGATTGACTGTCATTCATTCTTTCCATTGATTCATAGACAGAGTCTGTTGTATACATTTTTAATCATAACCGGTGCACCTATTAAAACCACTATATTTTGAAAAATCGAAGTATGCAAACAGCTTTGGTATGGCCTCTTAGAAAGTATAGCTGTTGCGATCACCTTTTTATTTTTATGCCCCCGGCATCTACTGATGCGGGAGGCATATAGTGATTGTCCTGTCTGTTCGTTCGTCCGTTTGTCCGTCTGTCTGTACGAGGTTAACCAAATGGGACCGTTACGTCTAGCATCAATACACCTTACTAGAATAACTTGATACTAATGCAGATATAACCTGTGACCATTCCTCATCTTCAGACATCACCTGACCTCAGTTTGACCTTGACTTTGACCTCATTTTGGACTTAGGTTGCTTTAAATGGGCCATCTCTTGGTTAACCAAATGGGACCGTTTCTTCTAGCATCAATACCCCTTACAAGAATGAATTGATACTAATGCAGATGTAACCTGTGACCATTCCTCATCTTCAGACATCACCTGACCTGAGTTTGATCTTGACCTTGAACTTGACCTGGTTTTGGACTTAGGTTGCTTTGTATCGACAAGGATGCCACCGGGGGCATCAAGCGTTTATTGAACGCAGCTCCTTGTTTGTATGTAAGCTGGTATCTCATTTAAGTACTGATGTATATTTGAATGTTCTTTTATTTTTAGCTCATCTGATTTTTTGAAAAAAAATGATGAGTTATTGTCATCACTTGAGCGGTTGTCGGCGTCGGCGTCGGCGTCTGCGTCGGCGTTGCCTGGTTAAGTTTTATGTTTAGGTCAGCTTTTCTCCTAAACTATCAAAGCTATTGCTTTGAAACTTGGAAGACTTGTTCACCATCATAAGCTGACCATGTATAGCAAGAAACATAACTCCATCTTGCTTTTTGCAAGATTTATGGCCCCTTTTGTACTTAGAAAATATCAGATTTCTTGGTTAAGTTTTATGTTTAGGTCAACTTTTCTCCTAAACTATCAAAGCTATTGCTTTGAAACTTGGAATACTTGTTCACCATCATAAGCAGACCCTGTACATCAAGAAACATAACTCCATCTTGATTTTTGCAAGAATTATTGCCCCTTTTGGACTTAGAAAATCAGTTTTCTTGGTTAAGTTTTATGTTTAGGTCAGCTTTTATCCTAAACTATCAAAGCTATTGCTTTAAAACTTGCAACACTTGTTCACCATCATAAGCTGACCCTGTACAGCAAGAAACATAACTCCATCCTGCTTTTTGCAAGATTTATGGCCCCTTTTGGACTTAGAAAATATCAGATTTCTTGGTTAAGTTTTATGTTTAGGTCAACTTTTTCTCTTAAACTATCAAAGCTATTGCTTTGAAACTTGCAACACTTGTTCACCATCATAAGCTGACCCTGTACAGCAAGCAACATAACTCCATCCTGCTTTTTGCAATAATTATTGCCCCTTTTGGACTTAGAAAATCATTTTCTTGGTTGAGTATTATGTTTAAGGCAACTTTTCTCATAAACTATCAAAGCTATTGCTTTAAAACTTGCAACAGTTTTTCACAATCATAAGTGGACACTGTACATCAAGAAACATAACTCTATCCTGCTTTTTGCAAGAATGATGGCCCTTTTTAGACTTAGAAAATCATGGGTAGGACAATATTTCTATTATACAAAAAAAAATCAGATGAGCGTCAGCACCCGCAAGGCGGTGCTCTTGTTTTGTTTATAATCATATTATATTAAATTACGTACTGATGTATATTTAAATGATTTTTTTTTCTCTGTTCACTGATCTATTCAGAAGTATGTATCTATATATGTATATATGTTATGTGTGTGTAAAGTTTTGACTAAACGGGCTATATTCTTTGTAGCTCAAAAAAAAAAAAAAAAAGCTGTTAAGAAACTGCCAGTACATTTATTAAACCTAAATTACCTACATAGAATTTTTTTTTTTCAACGATTTCAGGAAATTTACCCAATCATAGCCTGCTTGAGCATGATGCTGGTACCAGTCTCAGTTCAAGAGCATACCCATCTGTACCTGAATGCCAGGAACAAGTATACCAGACAGAAAAAGTCAAAGAAACACAGTCTGATTCTGAGTCAGATGAAGATACTCCAAAAGAAAGTAGGAAGAAGAGGAAAGGGAAGGGGAAACATATTCACATTGTAAGTGAAAATAGACGAGCATTTTCAGAAGAATAATTCTAACAAGGGTTGATTTAAGAAATAATGTGTAACAAAAGAGTTTTAACACTATTTATGCATGATTGGCGGTTATACGTTGGGTGTAATACTATCACGAGGGCGTAGCCAGAGTGAAATTATTTGTACAACGTATTACTGCCCGAGTGTATTAAATAGTGTTAAAAGATGTGTTTGCTATAAATTATTTTGATTCTAATATGCCATTAATCTAAAACAGTAGATAAAATATAGAAGCGCTCTTTCTTTGTTGCAACAAAAACTTTGACGTCATCGCATGTTAACAAGACATCAGTCTAGTGTAAGAGAGTTTTAACAGAGACAAGCATATTAGAATTGTTTTGCTATTAATCAATGAAGTCAAGTATTGTATATTCCACATTTAAATAACAATGGTTTGTGCACAGAACAGTGAAAGAATAATATCAGCCGTGCCATGAGAAAACCAGCATCCACGCAGTCTGGTCAGGATCCATGCTGTTGCTAACAGTTTTCTAATTGCAATAGGCTTTGAAAGTGAACAGCATGGATCCTGACCAGACTGCGCGGATGCGCAGGCTGGTCTGGATCCATGCTGGTCACAAACCCACTATGTTGGTTTTCTCTTGGCACGGCTCATATAGTATTCGCTGTTGAGAGGTATATTCTCCCTTTTTTCAAATGTGTATGAGAATTCTACAAGTTTGATTATTAAATAGTTTTCTTCTCAACATCTTTGTGAAGTCATGTTATGTTAATGCATAGAAATGTATGTAAAAGTTAACATCCTTTAGATGTTGTGAAACAGAATTGTTTTTTCAACAGCACAAGACCTACATCTATCAACCTAAGAACGTTCAGATTGGCGATCATAATGTAGTACAGGAAGCCAGCAGCGAGAATGAGGGCTTGGAAGATGAGGAGATTGTAGCAGAGTTACCCGTGCCAGGAAACAAGACAGGTGTTGGGAATGATTCGCCAGTCAGGTAACACTTTACCAGTCAAAGTAAATACATGCACTAAAATGATAGGTGTGATCATCTACTTGTCTTATGACAAAATTTTTATTTAACCCTTACCGTGCTAGACATGATTGATTCTGACTTTGCGGGCAGTGTAGATCATGGTCAGCCTGCACATCCTTGCAGTCTGATCATGATCTGCACTGTTCGCTATTCAGTCAGAATCTTTTTGGTATGTACCCCTTTTAAAAACTTAATGATACTGTCCAAATTGGAAGATGGACAAGTTCATTATAGAAATTTAACAGGTAAGGGCTGAAGTTTCATGTTTTCAGATTGTATCGAAATTTAATGTCCATCTTGAGGCATGTCCCTGTAAAGTGTAATCAGGACAAAAGTATGTTCTATACCAAATAGCAAGCAAGTTAAAGAGGACATTGAAGACATTGGGCATCCAGCAAGCTGGCACATGTAAACCGTGTGTTAGCTAGTAGTCTGCAGGATTTTACTGACTTTAGGATTTCACAGATATGTTAAATTGTGTTATTCTAACATGGCTCAGTATGAGTCTGTGACTAGTAGACTGGTAAGAGAACAGTCTGACATTTGTTTTGTCACATTGCCGCATGATGTCTGGTTCATTATTGCTTGGATAAATATAGCCCGGATAATTTTTATTTAATAAATGTTTCAGTCAGCATTTAAGAATGAAAACCATCGGACCTTCTGGTAGTTTTTGACCATGGTTCGTAGTTCAGATGCTTAGATATTTATCCAATCAGTGTTCTGCCCTCATGGTTCAATTCCTGCTCATCAAAACTCTAAACCTTGCACAATCAGGCGACAAACCTTTCAAATGCCTTGATTATTGGATGACTAGAAATGATAAAGGTTTTTATTTTTCAACAGTTCTGACGAGAAGCAGCAGATGATGAAGGTCGATATTAAGCCAGGGTCAGAGACGCACGGAGAGATACAGGAACAGCCAAACTCTGCTGGGGCCAGCAGTTCCTGTCATGTTGATGCTGCTCCGTCAACTGTTAGGAACCTACCATCAGGTGTACCACAGGTGCAACAGGCAACAAAGCTGAAACTATTAACACAGGTAGGTTACAATAGACCTTTTTTTCTTCATTTTGGGAATGACACCTTTACTTGTTGAATCGGGAAAATGCTCTTTGAAATTGTCTTAATTTGAAAAAATTGCAAGTTACCAAAATCTAGGAAAAATGTTTCTTTTTGTGTCATGTTTACAAATATGTGATGGACTGCTGATAATTTGTTAACAGTATATTGTAACTGCTGTTTAAAGAACCAAAATATTGTATACAAAGTACCAAAACTTTTAAATAAACAGCAAAAACCCTGATAGTTAAACATTTGGGAATTTTAATTTCAGAACTGTGGTTTGTACCCTCCTTTCACAGAATATCCTGGGAGTGTTTATAGGGGAATTTACAGTAAATAAGATTTTGTAACTTAGGTTAGGATGACTGAAGGTTGTTTGTAACTGTTGAAAAAGGCCTTAAACATACATGCCATAATTTTTCCAGACCTTTCCGGGATTCTGAGTTAAAATTTCCGGGATTTTTACCCTTTGTCCGGGACATACACCGTGACATTAGTATTCGTCTGTTTCATGCATAAATATCATAAAAATTATATGCAGTTTCCGGAGATAAACATTGTTCCCTCGCTTAGGAATAATTTGTTGCAAATGTCTAGCTTTCTAAGGGAGGTAAATGAGGTAATTTACGTCTGTAGTTCGGCACGTGAATATTGGTTGCGTTCCCGAGGTAAACTGAATTGGGAGACTTGCTATATACGAAGAATTAACCTGGTCATCGTGATTTAGAATCCAGCTTATTTGGTATCTTTTTAAAGCTTAAAACTTTACCTAGAATCATTAATAAAATGGAATCCTCAAAGGAATGAAATAAATCTTGTAGATAAAATCGATATAAAATATTTCAGGTTGGGTCAATTTTCAAGGATCGGCCGGCAAAGGCATTCAATAGTCAAAAGTTTAATTTAGAATATGTGTGACAATCAATCTACATTTTGAAAGATTACAACCTTTTAAAATAATTATCGTTTAATTGACCGTTATTACCCATTTCTTCCAATCAAGGCTACATGTAGCTTCACGCCTACGTGCTAACAACAACGAGATTTTCGGCTATTGTTTCTAATATTAAATAATCATAAAACTGTTATTGATTGCATAATTTTGTCAATTCATAATCAGGGTCATCAAAATAGCTGACTGTAAATTAATCTGGGTCATCAAAAGATCGCAGTGCACAATATGAGTGGTGATCGGAGCTAGTTTAATCAACATGTGTCCCGCTCGAGGGCATGAAACTGATTATCGGATAATTAGGAATAAACAATGTGACACCGGTGACTGTTTATTGTGTTTTATTCATGTAAAATTCAACAATGTACAGGCAAAAAAAACTAGTTTTTTGGAGGGTTATTTTTGTTTTTCTGCATTTTTTATTTTCCGGGACATTTCAACACTGTCCGGGACACCGGGACGAGTATGTGACTTCCGGGACAATCCCAGACAATCCGGGACGTATGACATGTATGCCTTAAACCAAGTCAAACATTTCTGGCCAATTACTGTCAAAACAACAAATCACAACACACATGCCTGTTGTAATACTGATGGTGATTTATAGTATTATTTAAAAACGCTTCAAACTACTGCATAAATACATGCTTACTGTGCGTGTTTGTACTTAGAAGTAAAATATACATGTGTTGTTTTGAAATGTTATTCCTTTGACGTGTTGTACCATCAGAACTGTAATATATGGTGTAATTAATGGCTGTTTTGACCCACAGGCTCACTTCTCCCTGTTCTGAGAAAACCTCCTTATTTTCATTGGAGGGAGAAGTCACTTCTCTCAATTTTTCTGGGCTAGCTTAAACCCTGCTGTAAAGGCACATGTTTTTCGTGAGGTCAAAATTTCACAAATTTGAAATTTTGAGTATGTTCGCGAGGTTCAATATTCGCGAAATTGTAAAAATGGTATCATGCTTGAATTAGAATTATACTATTGGTGAATATTTACGCGAGAATTAATTTTCTCAAGATGTAGGGCCTTGCGAATATAGCGAAAATTTCTGGTTTTACAGTTTTGCTTGATTGTTTTATTTTAGGAGCTTACTACGATCAAAAGCGCCAAAGAAGAGGACATTGAAGAGGCTGAGGAAGTATTGCCAGATGTAAAAAATGTCGAACACGAATACAGTATGGAAAAGAAGTTTGAAAATAGCTCAAAGTTCGATGATGATAATAATGAAAACTTGGAACAAAAAACAAGGTTTGAAGAAAGCGTAAATCTAAATAGCACTTTTTCAACTGAAAAATCAAGCTCATTGAAAAGAAAGGAAATGCCGTTTGAAGAAAATTTTCAGAAACAAGATGTGAAACCAACTTGTGTAGCTAAACCAGTGGCAGCGGTTCAACCATTCAGTCCTACTGGAGCAGATGATGAATATGATGATAACTGTGATAATACAGATCCAAAAACTTTGGTAAAAACCAGTCAAACAACAAAGAAAACAGTATTATCAAATTCAGAGGGAGCATATAGCTCTGAACAAACTTATGTGAAACAAGCCTGGGGTGTGGATAATACTGCACCATCTGCGAGAACACGTACTGAACAGATGCAGAGAAATATTCCTGTTCAGGTTTTAACTAAAACAGTTGACTCAGGTGACACATTGAGGAATGGAAAACCCAATTTCTCAAGTTTAAAGCGTACTGATCCTCAAGAACTGTTATTCACCCAAATACCAGCAGTTGTTACAAATAATGGTGTAGGTAATGCAGCAAATGCACCTGGTCGTCGAGAGGTTGCCCTCGGAAATGATCCTTTGACACGGGAGACACAAGAAGGTACTGTAGCAAGTTATGGAACGCCCGTTTAGTGTTGAGCTTCCGTGGCCATAACAATCTTCTTGAGGTAACAGTCTAACAAATTGAGGGTGAATGCAAAAGAGGTCTAAGTGCACATAAATAAAAGAGCACTTTGACTTCTTTCGCATTCGCCCCTCGAAATACACACCTACAAAACCTCTACACATGCATTTTTAACTATATCTCCCAACACAATTCTCACCAAATTTCTCACTTTTTGATTATTTCTCATTTGTCAGACAAAATTCATTTTTAAGGCCTTACATTAATTTAAAATGATACATTAATATGAAAGGTATATAAATTACATGCACCTGTTTTCTGGACCTTTTTTTGCTCGCGCCTGTTAAGGTTCACCCATTGATACTATACTGATACTAATCATATTCAGGTGATCTTTTTTAGCTCACAGAGCATGAAGTGCTCGGGTTTGAGCTATAGTGAATAGCTCACTGCCTGGTTGTGTCAGATTGTCAGTCCACTGGTTTGTCGGTCCATCAGTGCATTTTCTTCAGATGACATCTCTGAAACTACTGGCCAGAATTGCACCAAACTTAGTATCCTGGCAGATATATCAGCCCTTTTTAGGTGCAGCCATAGCTAAAATAGAAAAACATTTAAATAAACTGCTTTTCATGAACTACTTGATGGATCATCATCAAAATTGGCTGTAGCATCATATATATAAGTCCTGTACCAATTATTTCAACTGCGGATGTTCGAACCCTCTTCTGATGGTTGTTAGAGTCATGGCTCACACCAGACAAAGAAAATGTCTCTGCATTTGATATAACCTACCCTAGGTATACTATATGAACCATGGTCATGATTGGGAAAATGTGCTTACCCATTTCAAGTGTGCCTAAAACACTCGGTTCGATAAATTGGCACTATGCATTATGAACAGTGGTTTTTCAGGGATCACTACTCTTCTTCATGAACTGCTGGATGCCGCTAATCGATATAAGAAACCTTCAAACACCTTGCTGGCCCTGTTCAGTGCTGTTGTTTTCTCACCCAATTTCAAAGGCCATAAGAAGCATATAGTGTTAAACACTGTTTGGTCACCTGTCACATTAATTTTATAGCTATTGTCAACTTCTACAGCCTCTGGAACTTTTTTTGGTACCTGGGGTATATTGTGGTCCTCTTCCAAATTTGCACACTCTCTAGCCTGTTTATGCTCTGAAACACAAGTGAGCAATCTAGGGCTATCAGGGCCGTGTTGTTTAACTTGCCTTGATGCAAGTTTATTATATCTCCTTACTTGCGTATCAGTAACAACTATTTGGTGTATGCTCTAAGGTGGGAAAACAATAGTTTGTTAACGCACTGAATTGTGATTCTCACCACCTGTGTCTGTCTGCAACGGAAGAAAGGGGTCACAATGGTCTGCCACCTTTGAAGTCAGAAAATTGACATAAACAGTAGTACTTTGTGTCTTTTATATTTTGAGGGATTTTTTTTTAGCTTATAAAAAGGTTAACAATGTAATCATATTAATGTATGCACTTTTATACAGCAGTATTTTATTGTAATCTATTCTTCTTTAAACGCTTATCTAAGTATTGTAATTTATGTTTTAACGATAAAAAATTTGAAATTCAGTTACAATATAATACAACTGAAAGCTGGTATTTGGCTGTTAAGGGAGAAAAATCAATAACCACAACTATCATCTATGTAGTACATTTGATTTCCCTTTACAATCCCCATTTTGAAGAGCAAATATATCTAAATTTAGATTTACATGCAGGAAGTAATCTTTGAAAGTAAAGGGTTAAACTGCTTTAAAATTTCCTTGTTCTATTATTTGATTATTGACTCATGCTGGTACTGTTTTTAGATGTATTTGCAAGCATAATACCTGGCAATTCCTTACTGTTATATCTCCCATGACTCCCAGTATTCCCCTGCTATTGTAAATTGTTTTCCTATTATTTTCTTTTAAATCCCCATACTTTCAGTGCTTTGTTTTACGTTTTTGTTGAACTGGTGGCAGGGCATTTAAGAGGGAAATAGACTAAATTTTGGGGAAAAATGTTGCGACCGACACTTTTTTTCATAAATGTAAATATTTTCGCTGAAATGAATTTGAAATGAAAAGCACATTGTAGTTATTTTAAAATACTTATGTGATCTACTTGAGTTTTGGATAGAAATGTCAATGAACACAAAAGACTGGGGGTATTTTTGACAGAATGGGGACGACAAATCAGCGCCAGCCCGATGAAACAACCTTAGACACTTGTTTCTTCATTTTAAATTTTAGGGGTTAAATTGTATGTTAAATTAATTTAAAGAGTTTGATGGGGAATGGGTATGGGAAGGAGGGTGGGGTCCTAGAGTTAGTGCTGTTTTCATTATGTCTCTTCAAATATTTTGAAGGAGATAATGTTTAAGCCTGTATCTAAAGGATTTTCAAATAACTTTCAGTTTCTGTTATTCATAATGGGACAGTGTGCAGAACTGGGTATATTTTCATATCTGCTCCTTATTTTTTGACCAGGTGAAATTATTATTTGGAATTTAATTTCAACTGTGTAACAACCCATCCCTTAATGCTATGGCTAGTTATTATATATCAGTCTTCCATTTAACCTTAAGCCTGCTCAGGCGGCAACTGCATTGCCATTGGTTGAATTTTTTTAGCTCACTGAGACACAAATGCTCAAGGAGCGCTTTGTGATCCACTCTGTGTCCGTCGTCAGTCGTATCCCATCAACAATATGATTGTGAGTCATTCTCGAGTCCAATTTAGGACAAATCTTAATTGAAATTTGGTAGAGTGTTGCTCAATAAAATCTTTTGACGATTTCGTTATTAGGTATCTGGGGTCAAAACAAGGTCACCAGTCAACTATCACGGAAAAGTTTGTTACACTCCAGAGTTACAATTTAGGCCTAATCATAATGAAACTGGTCAGAATGTTCCCTCAATAACATCTTGGACGAGTTCGATATTGGTCATCTGGGGTAAAAAAACTAGGTCACCAGGTCAAATCAGAGGAAAAGCTTGTTAACACTCTAGAGGTCACAATTTTAGCCTAATCTTAATGAAACTTGGTCAGAATGTTACCCTCAATAAAATCTTGGACGAGTTCGATATTGGGTCATCTGGGTTCAAAAACTAAGTCACCAAGTTAAATCAAAGGAAAAGCTTATTAACACTCTAGAGGTCTCAATTTTGGCCCATTCTTAATGAAACTTGGTCAGGATGTTACTCAATAAAAATTGAGAGGAGTTATCTGGGGTCAAAACTAGGTCACCAGGTCAAATCAAAGGAGAAGTTGTTAACATGTAGAGGGCGCATTTATGACTGTATCTTCATGAAACTTGTCGAATGTTTAATCTTGATGGTCTCAAGGTCCAGTTTGATTTCAGCAATAATCAGTGACATTGTTTGAATAAAATATAGATTCTGTTTTAAAAAAAATAAATGAAAATAGACATTCTGGTAGCAAACAATGTTCATTTTTTCACCTGTTGCCAATTTAAAGATTTTTATGCACCCGAAGGTGGACATATTAAAATCGCACTGTCCGTCTGTGTGTGTGTGCATGCGTGCTTCTGGTAAATTCTTGGTTGGGCTTACAGTAACTCTTCAATCCATAAAGGGATTTTTGAAATAAACTTTGCATAACTGTTCCTTTTAATGAGCCGACATGTATGTGCAAGACCCCAACCCCTAGCTCCAAGGTCAAAGGTCACACTTAGAGGTCACGGTTAAATGGACTGTTTCTTGTCAGTCCATCACTCTTGCATCCATAAAGGGATTTTGAAAAACATGGCATAAATCGTTTTCCATAATGAGACCGACATGTCAGGTGCAAGGACCAGACTGCTCAAAGGTCAAGAGTCCACTTAACAAGTAAAGGTTAAAACAGCGTTATGTTTCATAACGGTCAATAAACTTGCTTATCATTAAGGGCTTTGCAAATTACTTGGCATTAAATGGTTCCTCATAATGAGACGACGTGTCATGAGCAAGACCAGACTCCTAGCTCCAAGGGCAAAGATCACATGAAGAGGTCAAAGGGTTAACATGATTGTTTCTTGTCGGTCCATAATCTGCCATTGATGAAGGGATTTTGAAGTTACTTGGCTAAATGTTCCCTATAATTGAGGATGAGGTGTCTTCGTGGCTTGACCAGACCTAGCTCCCAAGTCAATGTCAACTTGACGTCAAAAAGGTGTTTCTTGTTTGGTCCATTTATCAAGGGATTTGAAACTACTTTGCACCAAGGATAACATTATGAGAAGTTTTGTAAACTTATGACGCGGTTTTAGGTCAAGGTCACAAAATGATATGTGATTTTTTTGCCGCATACAACTGTGGATTCTTGGGCCCTACTTTGGGGCATTTGTCAACAATATAGTGACCGTCTTTTTAAATAGTGAAGACCATTAAAGGCTTAAGTGAACTTGTCCATTAAAACAAGGAAAGATTAACCATTAATTCCAGGCTTTTAATGTAGTCATAACACGGTCAATGTCACATATATAAAACAAACGTCCAGAAAATAAAATCGCAGTTAAGGCTGTTAAACTAGGGCATGATAAAGGAAAAATTAACTTGGTGCATTTTTTACCTTGACTATTCGAAAAATAGGTAGAGCTGTTGGACTCGCCCATGCGTTGGGATCTGTGTCAGTGTCGGTGTCCCGATTTGGTTAAGTTTTTGAATTTAAGTGGTATTTTTAGTAACCACTTGTGAGAGTACATTGAAACTCACACTTTATTTCATGAAGAATAAATCACTGGTGACAGAAGGTTCATAACTTCTGATTTGCTTTTTTTTATACAAAATATGCCCCTTTTTCAAACTTGCTATTTTTCAGTGACAAAGCTGTTGAATAGTCTAGCGTTGCTGTCCTCCTACAACTCTCGTATGTACTTGTACTAACTTCTAGGTTAATTTTCTAAAAACATTGAAACTGCACATAAAACTTACCATTTAGTGAATATGATGGGATTGTTAAGTAGACATTGGGGGGATGTAATGGTGTTTAAAATAACTATTTAATTTTAGGTGATTTTGATGGGATTGTTAAGTGGACATTGGGTGGATGTGATGGGGTTGTAAAATAACCATCAGGTGAATGTGACGGGATTTTCAAGTGGACATTCGGTGGATGTGATTGGGCTGCTGATGATGGGACACTGGATGGATGTACCCGCCCGCTTAAGGCAGAGGTAGAGCGTCGGTTAGTGATCGCGGGGTCGTGAGTTTGTAATCCTCAGAGGGCGTTATGTTCTCCGTGACTATTGATAAACGCACATTGTGTCTGAAAAATCAATAGTCCTCACAATTTGATTCATGTGGGTAAGGAATTGGCCTAACTTGCGGAGAAATGGTTTGTACTGGTTCAGAAACCAGGAAGTGGTTAGGTAACTGCTACTGTTACATGGACAGAAATACCTGTTGGAAAAACGGCGCGTTAAACCCAAAACAAACATCAAACTGGATGATGAGATTGGTTGCAGATGGCCATGGGTGGATGTGATGGGGTTGCAACAGGGCATTGGATGGGTGTTTTGGTTACAACTGGATATTTGGGGGATGTGAATGGGTTTGCAAATGTGGACAGTCTCATTCTGTAGTTGAATTGCGTTTGCTTTCCACAGTGGACATTGGGTAGATGATGGGCTTTAAAATGGGGGATTGCGTTGATGTTGTGATACATGGTTAATTATAGAAAAATATTAAATGAAAAAGTATGTATACATGTATGACAAATGTTAGTGAATACCATCACTGAATAAATGTTTAAAAAGGGGGTTACAAACGCTTCATTGCAAACACCATTCCTGCATTTCATGAAGATGTATTTTGCATTAAAGTACACACTGTCCACAGATATTTTAAATTGAAGTGATATTAATGAGGTTTTTGATGTATTTCAGCGCCTAATCACACAAAGTTTATCCCTCAGTCATCTCTTTTACACCTAATGCCACACCCACAGATGACGATGACCTTGAATTTGACTTTCTTAAATCTGAAAGTTCGAAACCGCGATATAACAGGGAAATCCTTTCTTCGACGAAAGTGGCACAAAATCAAATAAAGCTGGAATAGCAAGGGGATCTAACAGGACTGGAAAAAGGAATGTGTAATTTCATGAAAAACATTTTTGATATATATTTTAACCGCAAAATCATCACTTGATTAGTAACATACAGGAATATTTTAGGTACATCTCGGTTGCAGGCGAGTGTCATTCTTGGACAGTTTGGATATTTCTGTCTGAATACATAAGAAATGAAAAAGACTGTGTCTTTTGAGTATATAGACATGTACTATATTTCTTGTATGTTTATGAATTTCGTAATTTTGAAATACTGCAGTTAAATCACTCCTGATGTCTAAAAATAGATAAGACAGCACCAAAGATTAGAGGACTTTCCAGTCTAAAAATAGATGAAAATGATTGTTTGGCTAGTACATATTTCATGTAAATATTTGAATTAGTGCTATAAATAGCTTCTTGCATATGTTAAAGATTTTTAGTTTCTGTCTGTGTTAAGATTTTTACTTTCTGTTGTTTCTTCTTTTTTTTAATGGTTAATGTATAAATGTTTTGTCAGTCAGATTTATTCAGTTTATTGCATTATGTTTAAACCTATTATATTAATATTCTTTTTTTTAGATGTGCTATAAATGTAACATTAAACTATATGATGTACATTACGATATATATGCTTTATGCTGTAAAAAAAAAGCATTTATGGAGAAAAAAAAATAGTGCTAACTTCCATACTAGAACTGATACAGCTAAGTGTTTGTATACATTTAGGAAGAATTTCGGTGCCTTTTTCATTTGCTTTATGATTATTCATATATTTATGAATTTAGTGTTACTTGAGCAAAAGAAGTTGTGTTTTGGGTACTAATATGTGCTGTGAAATTACACGAATGGCCAGTATATACTTCCTACAAAGATGGAGAGGCGATGATTATATTAATGCCATATCAAGTCTGCGTATAGTTATGCTATAGCTTGAGCTGTGATAGCAAGAAAGTAAGTCCATTATGATTGAAACTTGCTGGAGGAGGAGTTAATATGTTGGGATTTAAACATTCGGGACTTTCGATAGTTCCAGCCAGAATGTTAATCAATTCGATTCCACTTGGTGTAGGTTGAAAGCATGATAGAGATTTTTAATTGGAGGTTCACTGAAACTGGGAATGTAAACCAATGAAACTATGAATGTGCTATCTGGAGAAGATGTGCAGTTTTGATAATAATGAATGAGGAATTGAAACATTGGAGTTATTGTATATGTCGGAAGATAATCTGATTGGAGACTGCAGTGAAATAGAGATACTCCTGTTGAAATGTCATAACTAAGTGAAAAAATGTTATTTCAGATTGACTTGTGTTGCTGATATAACAGAGTAAACTGCTGTAATATCAAGACGAAACATTCAAAAATACCTGTGAAAGGTTTTATAGGTAGTGGAAAGAGTAACGAATTAGGGGATATGTGACAGAAACGCTACTGGAAGTTGATGGATTGAGGAGGAGATGATGTGTACTGATATAGTGTATAATGGAGATTTTATTCAGATATGAAAGGTGCAAACATTATGCTCTTGGCAGTGTTTGTATCATGTATTAACAACAGAGGGAGGAACATAGACCTTCAAGCTCTTTGATGTGATGTAGATTTTAAGTTATTCTGTTAGGGATAACATGGAATGAAGTCATATATTCTGTCTTTCTTATGATATAATGTATTGTACATTCAGAGAATTTTGTAGTCATGGTGGACAGAAAAAAGTGGAGTGTTACAAATGGACGACAGCGTGGAATGATGACATGCTTGTATACATGAAGTTGAAATTTACACACGATTTATTCTCGGGTGTAAAACATGTTTTCATAATGTCCCCATGATAGAGGTTTATGAAATTTTCATTTTAAATGTTTTTAGTCGGATGCCAATAAAATAATCTCATTTGCCTGAAAAATATTATACAGGCTTCACATTCATACTGGCATCTTGTATCAGCACCAAAAACATTACACATTGTGAGAAGTTAAAAGCTGTATTTGACGGAGCAATACGAGAAAAAAATAATGAAACAGAATGAGAAAAATACACACCATTGCCTAGGACACAGAATTGCCCAGTCATTACATGCTCTCAAATTATGTGCATGCTTGTCTATTAACAATGCATAATTTATGTAGGAACAACTGATAGGGCCATATTAATTACAATATTCGAGGGAAAAAAAATGTTAGGGCTTCTGGATAGTTTAGACCAAGATAGCCTGCTCTGTGCTGAAATTAATAAAACAGTAAGGATGTTGTGTAAACAAAGGTATGGTGTGGGTAAATGAACAGTGTAGATGTTGATGTGCACTGATCTGTATGTTTACTTGTTGCAAAGCTCTGATGATGGTTTTCACATAGCAGCACACATTTTATAGAATATATTGGCATAGAGAGAATTATAACTCGTCATTCAAGTGAGATAGATTGATGACTTTGTATGTGCGCTGGAACTTATATCATTATTGTATTAATAGATTGTATTGTTTCTCAACCTTGTAACATATATGAGCGTGCTATGAGAAAAACATGTAGTGCTTTGCGCGCAGTTGGTCAGGATCCATGCTGTTCGTAACGTTTCTTAATCAAATAGGCTTTGAAAGCGAACAGATGGATCCTCGCTGGTCTGGATCCCAGCTGGTCGCAAAGCCTCTATGTTGGTTTTCTCATGGCACGGCTCGCATATATTTATTTTGCAACTGTGAAAATTTGAGTGTGTTATTACTAAAGAAAAACAGCTTTTAGATGAATCTGTACTTGGAAAGGGACTTACTCTTTCTGGTTAGTTTTTCTTTGACTTGCATCAATTAGCCAGAAATAATTCAAATCATAGTTTCAAAATAAAATGTGTCTAACACATAAACATTTGGTCATACAAGTGTGAAAGCTTGATTGTGCGGATCTCATACTTTTTATCTATTGAGGAAAGAACACTCAGACTTACACTATTATATAGTTTTAGTTGATTTTGATGAACTGTTATTACAATTCTTATAGGAAGAATACATTCCAACTGCCTCTTTCCGTCATGCATAAAGCTGAAACAATGTTTAAAATATGATTCATATAAAAAAAATTGTTGAAATTATGGCAGTGGGTGATTGTAGGAGCAAAGCTGCATTAACTGAATAAATGAATGGAAATTTATGCAAAGTCTATTATAGTTTCACCATAGAGATATATACCTGCATTTGATATTATGCTAAAGGTAAAAACCAGACTTACATTGTCAGTGATGTATTTTGCACATGATTGCCACGAGTTTTGACAAAGTTTAGGTTAAAGGCACTGACCTCTAGATTGTATTCCAAAAAAGGAGACAGTTTTTAGATTATCAGAAAATTATTGATATATTTCTTAATAAAGTTTTGAAACTTAAGAGTTATTATAAGTTATGGAAAAGCATGATATTTAGTTTCTTTTAATATTAATTTTTTTCCAGGCAATTGTAACGGGGTACCAGAGGCAAACTGCTTTAGTTATTAAGTGTTATATTTAACGACTGATAAGTATGTTTTCCTTCATGGAGGTAAACATTAGTAACTGTGTACCGGAGGTACACTGCCTTAATTATAAAGGGTTATATTAAACGACTGATAAGTATGTATTCCTCCATGGTGTATTGGTCAAGAACACGGACATGGTGTCCTGGGTTCGATTCACAACTCGGACATGTTTTTTTCTTGATACTGCATTTTTGGGATAGTTCAGAAATGAAAACTTTGTGTTGTACTGTTCATTTTATGACAAAACTTCAATTTTAAGGAAAGATCAATTTAAGCCAAAATCTAGAGGTCAGTGCCTTTTAAATAACTATTTTCAAAACATAATTGTTAATGCAGAACTTGTTTTTCCTCCCTTGTGAAAGGTGTATTTATAATTCTGAAAAGATCAATGAAATTTAAAAATTTCCAAATTTGTTTATGTTCAGATTGTTTGTCAGAGAAAGAAACAAAATAAACCATCAAAGTGAAAGTAAATTTTATGGTGTTTATAATCTCAATATTTGTTGACAGACAAAAACGTCTTGACAGCACTGAATTCTTGACAAGTACTAAGTGACTCGATTTCAAACAGTTACAAAGTCCTTTCACAGATTATTGGAGCGTTAGCAGGTGTAAAACATGTGCCTGTATTAGGGTATCCGGTCTGTTGCTGGTTACATTGGGCCTGTTACTGGATGGGCCGGCCCTGTTTCATGGTCATATTGACAGTTACCTGATTACCGGGGGCATGAATCTGGTTACACATGGCCTGTAACTGGTTACATAGACTGTACATGGTTTTACCCAGGCATGAAAAAATGGGAACATGTGTGTTTACCTGGTTAACTGACTTTTACAGGATACCAGGATAAAACATGGTTACATGTGCCTGTTACCTGGTTACACCTATTACCTGGTTACATAGACCTGTTTCCTGGTTACCCATAGATGATACCTGGTTACATGGACTTTTACCTGGTTAAAGTAATGATTACATAGTTACACGGACTGTTCTGGTTTACCAAGATATGATACAGGTTACACGGGACCTTTTTACTGGTTGCCAAGGTATGTTACCTGGTAACATAGACCTGTTTCCTGGTTACCCAGATACGATACCTGGTTACATGGACCTTTTACTTGGTTACCAAGGTATGTTACCTGGTTACATGGACCTGTTACTTGGTTTTAAATGCACCTGTTAACCTTGGTTACAAAGGCAATTCCTAGTTACATGGGTTTGTTATGGTAATATGTATTTAAACCAAAGCGTATTTAGTTACCTTGTGTTTCAGTTATGCTTAGTCTTAATTAACACCAAACTAAAAATAAATGATTTTTTGGGGGTATTTGACGAGAACGAGATAGCATATATTCCAAAAGGGTGTATTGTATTTGTCTTTTGAGCTATGTATGTTAATATCTCTGATGAATGAGACACATTACACTAACGTTGTGCTATTTATTTCTTCATTTACAGAATTCTTTGAAATAAATTTAAATTGCCAAAATGTTTTAGGGATTTATTAAAATGTGTGATGAAGAGGTAATATTGTAATACTAAGTAAATAATTGCAGAACAATTAATTTATAGTATGAAAGGTATTGTCATTTGTGAAGTAATTTGTGATTAAGAAAAAAACAGTTTTTTCTACCATTCCACAGCAAAGTGTTATTTGTTGCATTAGTCTGCCTCAAAGATTTCATAACCCTTGCCCTTCTTAATTTCTATGATTTGAACAGTACCATTCACTGTTTAAAGTGATGCTCACCGAAAAGACACCGACTGAATAACGTACAGTGCAGATCATGATCAAACTGCACTGATGTGCAGGCTTATCATGATCTAAACTGGTCGCAAAGGCAGAATAATTTGTGTCGAGCATGATAATGGATAAGCTTGTCATTTTCGTAGTGATACTCAGTCACGGATCATTTTTACCATAAAATTAGCAACTAGAAACAACACTATGGTTTTTGTTAATCTTATATGTATATGCTTGAATGTGTTACAGGACTTGAGACTGAAGAAGAATGTGTTGAAGTTGATTTTAACATTGTGACTTTATTTATGTTACATTTTTCTGGCATTATGTGTGAAGCATTAGTGATTTTGTTTTGCTGGCAGTTGTTACTTGTATTTATAATATAAAAGCTTGGTCCCTATTTGAGCTATATATGACTTTGATGAATTCATTTTCTACTGCTACCAAAATACTAGAATCGCTTTCATTTGATTTTTTGGTGTTTATATTTCCACCGACCTATATCTGCAAATGATAAAATAGTACTGGTACCTTTTTAAAGTTTGGGTATGTTCAAACTCTTTTCTAAATACTGCATGCATGTAGATTAGCAAGAAGTTTCAGCAAAATATGATAAGAACATTATTTGTTACATACAATCGAACTTTGTTCGCTTAAACTTGGACAAGCAAAATATGTTTGAGTTTAGTGGTAGCTTGAGCCAATGATGAAAAATAATATTATATAGATATTTTGCCTGAACCTGACGATGAGTTTGAGGAAAGGGTGGTGTACGAATTATCTGACTTTGAGCAAATGAAGTTTGACTGTTTTTGGCATTATTCAGATTTCAGTATTAAAATAAAGCTTATTTTACGTGGATCTTTTTCATACTAAATTGATTAAAAACCCTTCATTCAAGATTGATATTTTTTGGATACGTAATGGAGGGCATGATTTTTTAGCAAAGATTTTTAAAGTATTTGTAGGTTTAATACTCCAGGTTCCATTCTGAAATGCACCGGAATGCTCCATATGAGCCATTAAAACCAAAATTATTATTGGGGAAGGCCCATAGCCCCTGAAATAGGAGGGAAAGATCCCTTTCAGTCTTTCCCATTCACCACTGTTGGTGTCTTAAATATTCTTTCTGTATCTGTCAGCAGAAGTGGTTGGATAAAATTAATTTACGGAAATATACAGAATATTCATGAATGCCAGGGCACTACTTACGGACAATACCGTGTGTGCATGTTAATTTGTAAACAAAATAGTTACAAGAATGAAGTAGAATTTCTTACAGCAACTATAAATTGGCTACATCGGTACTGATTTAAGGGTGATTTAATGCAGTCCAGTTTACATTACATGTACAATGTTCAATAACAATACTATACATGTATCATATTATTATTTATTTGTGCAGTAGATAGAAATACAGCGATGTACTGGGAAAAAAAGAGAGATCAATAAAGATACAATTATAATACATTCAAAACATGTTTTTCAGTGAATTATCGAAATATTAGAGTGAAATATATCTGGTATTTTTCACAGTGAAAAATATCAAATATATTTTTCATTGGTAATAAACTTAACATTGTATAGATTATGTCAAAACATGAAATAAGAAGAAAATTTTATTGTAATAATTTTCTAGTGAACACCATGATTTACATTTTCACTTGTGGCTGTGCCACTCGTGAAAATACTGCATATGGTCAGAGTTCACTTGGTGAAATATTTTTTTGATCTTACACACAAACAAACAAATATCTACTACGTAGTTGTATGTATGTTAGGAATAAACTTGTTAAAGTGGAATTATACGCATTTTACAAGTAAAAATACAACACAAATAGATATGTATATAAAAAGGGTGGAGGAAATTATAGTTTTTATCCCAGTATACCAAACTCTTCCTGTTACCATTACGAAATAATAACTTTTTAAATATGACCTTTCTTATTTTGACTGGGGCAGTCTTTGTAAGAAAAGTCAAACTGCTTGCAGGAGTTGCTTCCCTTCAACCTCAGAAATCTCTACTTATAGGAAAGGGAGATCATTGTGTACAAGACTGAAGAAATGAACTGTTATTTTATAAGTCCGATTTCTTCATTTCTAAAGCATCACTTTCAAATACTTATGCGGCGTTATTGTTAATTTAACACATTTAAATGCACAAAAACCGAAAACTTGCTTTTTTAAAATATTCGCCAAAAACACACTACGTGCCGTATGATGCGCATAATGCCACTTTAAAATAAGATATTGAATTATGTACAATGCCTGTTCTTGAAGGATGAATGATTCACTTTAATAAAGAAATTGTTTGTTGCCAGTGTTTATGTTTTATTATTTTAAGCTCATCTGAACTTTGTTCAGGGTGATGTATTAGTATAGGTAGACTTATTATAAATAAAGCATCTTCTCATCTGAAACTGCTAGTCAGAATTACACCAAACTTGGTCCGTAGCATCCTGTCATTGAACTCTGTCGAGTTCCTTCTCACTGTTCTACTTAGCCTCTGGGAAAAAAGACTAAAAGAGCTAACAATAGAACCCTTTAAATGACTTCTCATCCAGAAGTTTTAAAATAGAAAAAAAAATTAAATATGAACAACAGGTTTAAGAATCTTCACTAAACTTGATCTGTAGCAATCTTGTATGGGACTTGTCCAGATGCCCCCTACACCCCTCCCTACACCCTTGGTCGTACTAGGAGCTGCCAGGGCTAAAAAAAATAAAAAAGGATTTAGCACAAAACTCTTAATGGATCTCTAATAAGACCATATAAGGACCTACCTTGAGTGTATTTTGAATCCTTTAAGAAGTCACAAGAGTGGAAAATGGGACTGTATCACAGGATTGTCGTTCTTCAAAATAGAAAAGCTTCCTTGTATGTACCTTTCTCAACTTTGTTTACAATGTCATAGTTCAGCTTGGCTCCATTTTGGGTTTCCAAAGCTGAAACTAGAAAAAAAGCCCTTTAACTGAATCTTCACCAAGCTTGACCAGTAGCATTATTCTACGTACGAATGGTTCTGCTAGGTACTTTGTAGCAGTAACCGGAGATCAAAATATCATACTGGTTTCTCCGAGTTGCTTGGTGGATTTTTACCAATTTGGTCTGTAGCACCCGAGAACTGACCTATTTCTACTTGTTAGCCCACCATCATGGTGGGCTATTCGAATCACTCTGCGTCCGTGGTCCGTCCATCCATTAACAATTTCTCATTATTGCATCTCCTCAGAAACTAATGGGGGATTTTAACCAAACTCCGTCGTAGACCTATTTTTTTCCACAAGATATCCATACATTTTGTACCCCTATCAGCCGTTTTTAATATATAGTTCGTTAGTCGATCGTATAGTGGATTTTATTTAGTACAAAAAAAACATGAGGTACAAAGTTCTTTAAATATGATTTATTCATTCCAAATCCCGTAATCATCCTGAATTAATTAATACATATAACTCCTCTCTAGATGCACATTTAAAATAAATATATTCTATCTTTCTTAAATTAATTTGTCCATAGTTCCAAAATAGTCCTTTGAAATTAAATAAGTTTAATTAAAAATAATTATAATTTAGAATCTTATTGCCAAAACTGAGAGACACCCATCATCTTACAGCTCTGTTCGAAAGCTGAGGCGCTCTGCAGTCTATCGAGGAGACCAGAGTTATAATAGCAAAACCGTAAAAGAGTGATGTGTCAACTGCTGACCATTTCTCATGCCACCTTAGTGGAATTAGTATATAATATATTCTAACAAGGTATATTTAAGGAAAGCAATCCAGTAACATCTTATAATAAGGATAGATATCTGCACGCCGAATAGATACCACGGTGGAACTTTTCATGCTTTATCTAAACTTGCTGACCCTTAAATTAGTCTCGCCTTTACTATAGTCGAGCTATCTTAAAGAAAATGAATATGATTTCAATTTTAGAAAAACAGTGAAAAACAATAAAACTCTCCTTAATATTACCATAACGATACAGTCATAGTATTATATTTCCTCCCTTCTTGGAAAATAAAAGTGAGAATCACTTTTCTTTTTAAAATCAGTGCAAAAGTAGATAAACATGTGCATCCTTACAAGACATACAATTCACACTCACACAGTCCTATCTATAATAATAAGATTATATACAATTCATTTCAAGCATTTCAAATAAGGTTTCATCGTTGTGGAGGCGATAGTGGTTCGCTAGTGGGACATCATGGAGACATCAGTGAACATCTGTGAAGCGTTAGTGGTTTGATTGTAGGACTCAAAGAGACATCAGTGAACATCTGTGAGGCGACAGTGGTTAGTGGGCCATCACGTAGACATCGTTGAACATCAGTGAGAGTGTTGACTTATATGTGCGTAAGTCAACACGCTGGTGTACTGCGGCTACTGTTGTAACAGGACATTGTTGACATAACATCAATGTTGTAGCGTTACCATTGCTGTGACCATTATATCATAACACCATTGTTCCATAAACAGTTGTACCATAACACCGTTGTAAAGAGACACCACTGACCAAAAGACAGTTGTACCATAACACCAATGTACCACAACATCGTTGTACCATACACCAATGTACCACAGCATCGTTGTACCATAACACCATTGTACCATAACATCATTGAACCATTGCATCGTTGAACCATAACATCGTTGTACCATAACATCGTTGTATAAGTGCGTAATCTTCATGCTGTAAATCCAGATAGTGGAGTGTTTGGCATTTCGATTTAAACAGATAGTAGAGAAGGGTTCATTCATAGTACAACGCAGAATCCAATTTTTATTAAAAGTTTGGTAAAGATAATGATTGATCGCGAGAGAGAGAGATTAACAGTCACTAAGACATTCGTGCATGTGATGAGATGGTAATTATCTGTCCTTGTAAGTTCGACATATACATAATTTCAAATAACATAATTTCAAATGTAACGTTGGTTAATATATCCTTCACCACATAGGTAAATTTCATTTATGCACTTTACTCTTCACCATGTGTATGGCCCGAAATATTAATATTCGGATACAGTGCAATATACTCCTCAACAGGTGGTGCTGACTTGAATTTCACAATAGGATTCTTGTTCTTCTTCAGCATCCATGCCTGTTACCTTACCCTTTCTGCTAGTACCTCTTGCAAGCCAATGCCTTATAGAAAATGAATGCGTAGGCGAAGATTTGCAGCGGCAACAAATAAAAATTATGATACCAAGCACAAGACAGGAAACTCCAATTATAATAAATAATACCAGAATGATAGACCTGTGCGTTTCTTGACACTCATATCGCGTATAGCTGCCAATTCGTCAATTAAACTAGCATACTTATTTGCGGTAATGATTTTAACTTGTGGGGGATTTCGGAGTTGGTGAAGTTTTGGAAGTTGCAGCGTAAAAATCAGACCATAGTTTAGAGCTACTTATGTTAATGTTTGACCTTAGAATATCAACAAAGTTGTCAGTAATTTGGTAATTACTTTCTTTGAAGTAGTAAGCAGTTAATGACAAGTAGTCCCCATTTGCCACGCAACCCATTGGTAGTTTAAGAGCATCTAATGGAGCATGCGCACCATGGATTTTGTAGTAATGCTCTTATTTTCAAAGCATGTTAAGGCCAACCTAAGTGATTTTTGACTTGTGATGAGCCATAAGCCATCAGAAATGTACATGGCTGATGGTAAATTAACGTTAGGAAGGACCACTTTTGACAGAATTTCTCATTTTCTCCTCCCTCTGTAAATATAAATGAATGATACATTTAGTTGAGAGCCCAACAGTATAAAGTGCAGACCGAACGTTGCAATAACCAAGATGTTTATTTGAACATTGTTTTAGTTCGTTTTCTGTTAAGATGGCATATTTCGTACGTTGGGTGTTTATAGCGAGACCTTTGCCTTCTAATTGATATTGGGCAAGCACCGTGTGAGTGTCGGTCTCTTGAATAGAATTATTAAATAAAGCGATAGGCATATTGATG
Organism: Mercenaria mercenaria; assembly: GCF_021730395.1. Lineage (NCBI taxonomy): Eukaryota > Metazoa > Mollusca > Bivalvia > Venerida > Veneridae > Mercenaria > Mercenaria mercenaria. The sequence continues at coordinate 21,618,592 of NC_069368.1, read as the reverse complement.
AGCCTATACACATCAAATTTTTCGTACATTTCTAAAATGGGAAGGAAAGCAACAATAATTATTTGATTGTCAACAAAATGGCCGAGCACTGTGTATTTGATAATACTGCATAGTTCGTGCTGTTCATTGAAAGGTAGTTTCAACATCGGGGGTAGGGAAGAACGTACAGATCTTAGAATAGCCTTTAATTGAAAAGGTTCTATAACTCCCGGAGAGAGGTGAGAAAGAGCCACTGCATCCAACTGAATTTCGAGGTGTTCATACAAAACAAAACCTCTGGAGATTAGCTCTTGAGATCTGAATAATACCGTTAAGATAGAAATAAGTTTGGACGAAATTTGTTAGCACAGTTAACTCTTTATGAACTCTATCTCTAAGGTTTGAAAGATTCCTATCAATACTGTCAAGAGCACTGATTATGTCATTTATGGTATTTCTATTTTCTTGTACCCGTTTTGGTAACATTAAGTACCGTGAGGCTCGCCTCAACAACATGCAGTATGGCTTGTTGTGTTTTTGCTAAATGAGCTACATTTTTTCGTACAGCATTGACTTGATCCTCTGTACTAGTTCCTGTTAACCAGCTTAGCACGTTTCCAAGAAATGGAAGGAGTGCACGTTTTGTGACCTTGTTACGATTGAACTTAGAACTTAATGTGGTTTGCATGTCTTTCAGATGCTTATTTCTTTTTCTAAATTGAGAAAGACCTGTCTAAAAGAGGAGTGAGGCTCATCGTCATACTCTTGAAGTGTCTGTTTTGCGATAACCTCAACGAGTTTTAATGTCGTCAGTTATTCTTGTAACAAATGAGTCATACGGAGTAAGGTCTAGTGTAAATGCTAATTTCCAAGTATTCCTAGTCAGAGTAACCTGATTTGTTTTCATAAATAAAACATTATCTCTAATGGTAAAGGCATTGACCATGCAAAGAGACAGCAGGGCAAGCAGCCACATTGTAAAGTGAGTCTGTAAATAGACGAAAAGAAAATGCATCTCATGCAAATTCACATACCTTTAATGAATTAAAGATATTATAATATGGAGGTCTGTCTTCATTATTAGGAGTTACTTACGAATGATATATATATAAAAAAAGTCAACAGAGAAAAAGAAAAACATTTACGATTACAATGTCAAAAAAAATGATAAGTGGCTGGGATAGGGATAACAGAACGCAGGATATCCATAAGCCTTGTACCCAAACACCAGCAAACAAATGCTATGTAAGATGGTTACCCTTTTAAATGTACCCTTTAATTCTCAATCCTTCTTCTTAATAGACTAGTCTAGCAACTGAACAAAGTGCAAATATATACATAGGGGTAACTAACTGAACTAACTAAGGTACAAAAACAACAAAATGTCACCTTAGTCCCAATTCTCAGAGGACATATATTCATCCAGAGTGAACACCTGGTTCATGTTATAAGGGTAATTATTAGGGAGGATTCTGTGTTCCTCCCTATACTGAATGAACTGCCGGCGCAGTTCAATAGCTGCTCTATGTCTCGCCGGTAACCTGTCGAGGCATCGGGGGATACTGGTCCAAGTTTTTAAGGATGCTGCTATTACAGAAATTTTTCAAGCGAGACAAAAGCATCCCTAAATTCGATATGACCCGATTGGAAAAAGTTCTTCCTGTAACTGCCAGTAACCATAACTCATGCTTCTGGCAGAGCTTGCATTAAAAATAGCGTTCAATAAGGTCTATGACCTTATATTGAAATCCACGTAGACAGATCTCATATAAACGAGAAGTTCAAAAGAATGACCTTGATATATTGTCAAGGATCGTACAAAGGACAAGTCCTCCTTTACGGACTCTGGGAGGTTTTCGACTTCCCCAAAAACCTGACAAAGTCACCGAGAGAATAGATGCTCATTTGTCTGGCAGCCATCGTAATTAATAAGCAACTGGCTGGAAAAAAAAAAAAACCAACAAAGAAGTTATAACTTATGGACATGAAAGATAATAAACAAATACAAACAACAGTTAATATTTACAACAATTCTGAAGCCTTATAATAATCCAGCAATAGAATACAATAATGACTGCACACGACTAGAATTCCGTTTTTTAGAATTTTAGTTTTGTCACGTAATGCTGCACCCTTCCGGGGGGTGAGATACTTCAAGTTTTGAAAAAGCAGGTTTCACTGAGACCTGATCTACTTCCATGTCTTCATGGTTACTACATGACGTAACGTCAGAGGAGGAGTCTGATTCAGCTTCGATAGGTGTATTTTTGTTAATTAGGGAAGGGTCCGAGTTACCATCACTGTTTTGCCTATGCTTGCGTCGTCGCAATTTTCTTTGTATTTCGGCCAGGGGAATGTCACTATCGTCACCGTTAGAGGAATCTGAACGTTCGATTACTAATCTTTTAGTTCTATAATTAATAGGTTTCTGTTTGGTATGTGAGGATGCTGTATCAGAATCTGAGGAAGAGTCAGAACTGGAAATAGCTGCAGCTTGTGTAACTTTTCTCATAGAATTTGGAACATTTTCTACACCCCAGTCATCTATGTTTGCTTTTTTCAAATTACCAGCATGTGCATGAACGATAGAACTGTCTAATACATTACGAATTACAAAAGTAACTGAGTTTTCTTTTCAATGATTCGGAAATACGGAGAATATCTATTGTCAAGTTTATTTTTGCGAGCATTATTTTTTAAGAATACAGCATCACCCACATCAAAAGTTACGTCCTGAGCATTTTCGTTTGCATACCTTTCTTGCTTACGTTTTGCCTCTTCTAAGTTCTTTTTAGCCAATGTGAAAGCTTTATGTTGTTGTTCTAAGCTATTCGATGTTCAGATTCACCTAAGTATTTTCGACGGGGACGTAAGATATTATCCAAAGGCAGGAAGGGGTCTCGACCATACAACAAAAAGAAAGGTGAAAATTTTGTACTCTCACTCGGAGTATAAACCTAATGCTAGCCAAGCCCTGTGCTAAATAAGTGTCCCAGTTCTTAGAGTTTCCACATTTTGATATGACATCCTTAATCGTTCGGTTACATCTCTCAACTTTAGCATTAGCCTGTGGTCTATAAACTGATGTCTAATGTGGGAAATGCCAAGTTCTTTTGTAACATAACTTATTATCTCATTGCAGAATTCTGAACCATTGTCAGTTACAATTTGAAGGCAGCTCGAAAACCTTGGAAATATCTCATCAATCAGAATTGACGCAATAACTTCAGCATTTTTAGATTTAATAGGGAAATACTCAGGCCATCCGTAAGCCAGTCTACAAATCCAATTGCATACCTATTCCCAGCTAATGTAGTTTCCATAGGACCATTAAATCCATACTAACTTTTGAAAAAGGATAATTTGGAATTTCTGTTCTTTGAATTGGTACCTGACTTGTACTTTTTGATCGCATTTGACAAGTAATGCAACTGGATACATTAGTTTAATAGTTGTTGTAAAGATTAGGCCATGATACTTTTGTTAATAGAGTCGTAACACTTATCTGCCCCCATGTGACCTAGCTTATCATGGTACTGTGTGATAACGGAATCTCTAAGATGCTCAGGAATACATAACTTAATATAGGGTCACCCTCGGGATCTGAAATGAAATAGAGGATATCATCAAGGACAACATATTTATTACTTGCTTTGGAGGGATCTTGCTTTTAAGCAACTGTTTTAAGTCTACTAATTCCTTATCTTTAGATTGTTCTATCGACATGTTGAGATTACACTGTCGAATGTTGGCCTCACGAAGGTTTTTGACGTTTGTGGTGACTGAGGTTGCTGGTTGCTAACATGTTTGTTAGGATCTATCCGATTTATATAACCATGCCTATTTCATAAGTATTATCATGGATATCATCCTTACTGTTAATTTCAGCCTCTTGTTCTTTTGTCAGAGGGGGATGATTGATGCGCGAAAACATATCTGCGCATGTATTTTCAAAACCTTTGATGTATTGTATCTCTACGTCAAAACTGGAAATAGCTAAAGCCCACATCTGTACCTTCCTGTTTTGCATTGAGATTGCAGGAGGTATTTCAACGGCAAGTGATCGCATTTCCCACGATATGACAATTGTGATATATGGAAAAAAACGTTCCAAACTGTACTTAATTGCATAACATTCCTTCTCTAAAATGCTCCATTTCTGTTGTGAAGGACTAAGTCTATGAGAAAGGTAGTGGATAGGCTTCTCATTGGGAACGTTTGGTAGGATTCTTTCATCAGGCTCACACTCTTGCACGAGTACGCCCGAGATACATGTATCCGAGGCATCCGTGTATATAATATACCCTTTATTTAAGTCAGGATAACCTAGCATTGGTATTTCTGTTAAACTTTTCTTCAATTCACGGAAACTTTTCTCACATTCATCGGTCCAATGAAACTCTTGCATATTTTTTAGTTAAGGCTATCAGGGGTTCTGCAATTTTTTGAAAATTTTCCAGTAAATCTTCTGTAGTAGCTGGCCATCCCAAGAAAAGAACGAACGGCTTTGGCAGTTGTAGGTGCAGGGAGATTTTGAAGACTTTAACCTTATACGGGATCAGGCTTAATACCTTTTTCACTGACTACAAACCCGAGATATTTGGTTTCTGGTTGGAAGAAGCTACACTTTTTAAGCTTAAGTTTAAGCTTGTGCTCACGTAACCGATTAAATACTGTTTGCAAATGTTTAAATGATCATCTAAAGTTTCGCTTACGATTAAAATGTCATCAAGATAGCAAAATGCAAACTTTTCACATGAAGCAAGCACTATAGACATGAGTTCTTGGAATACAGGGGGTCCATTAGAAACCCCAAATGGGAGGACATTGAAAGAAAAATAGCCCACGGTGACTTGTAAAGGTAACCTTCTCTTTATCTTCTTCTCTCATCTTAATTTGCCAGTAGCCACTCAAGCAATCAGGGAAGTGAAGTATTTTGACCTCCTAGTAGAGCTAGGATTTCATCAATTCTAGGTGGGGCCAGGAGTTCTTTTTGTGATCTGTTTACCTTCTAAAGTCTATACACAGTCTCTTTGAGCCGTCCTTTTTGTCAACAATAACAATAGGAAAGCTCCAGGGAGAGGATGACCTTTCTATTATTTTTGCCTCCAACATCTCGTCAATTGCCTTATCTACTACTGGCCTATTTTTCAATGGAGTTGAAATAAGGTCGTAGCTTGATAGGGGGACTATCACCGGTATCAATTTTCATTGTTACCGTATCAGTCTGACTTAAATCCGTATTACTTTAGCAAAGATATCAAGATTTTTCCGATAACAGGTAATAACAAGTGTTTGAACTCTGTCGGCAATTGACCTCTCCTATAAGGATTAATATTGTCGGAATCCTTATCAGTGTTGAATGAATTCATTTTATCTCCACTTGACCCAAAGGTGGTTATGTTGACCTCGTTCACCTTTTCTGCCTTAGCAATGATACAGTTTTTGCGTATGCTCATTGTTTTGTTAGTATTGTTTACAATTAATACGGGAAATCTCCCATCTAGCCCTATTTTAACTACACTATTTGTAACTAAAAGGCCCGGCTCATTCGTCATGTAACCTTCGGTAGTAGGAGAAATCTCATAAAACAGAGGGTGGAAAATGTGAAGTTGTCCGTATTCTTGCTTCACATGTTTGCGAAGTTTGCGGTTTAATGACCTGTTTTTTCTGTATCCTAACTATCGAAATTATGTGTAAATCCTGTTCTAAAGGGATATAATTTCGGCCTATCCTTAGTCTTTGCAAGTCATAATAAACACGAACTCCAAAGTTGTACAAGAAATCTTTTCCTAAGATAACATTTCGTGTCATATCAGAAACGACAAAAACAAATGGTTTAATTTCATTCCACCTATTTTGAACTTAGCCTACATGATCCATGAACCTTAAGCTGCCCGCCATTAACTGATTGCAAATTTTATTTTTCTTTGATAATCTTGGTGGGAATGATAAAGAGTCATAAACTTTTTTATGAATCAAAGTCAATTCACTGCCTGAATCAATTAAAGCCTTGTAGTTTTGTTTACCAATTTTTACTAAACAAGAATTAGGGTTATCTGCCTTATTAAGATGATAAACTTTTTTAATTGGATATTTAAATCTCCTCCCAACGGCTTCTTTTTGTGAGGAGAATGCTAGTTTAACGATTAGGACGACCTTCCCCATACAGAGCTTTATACTTGTAACAGTCCCTTCTAAAGTGACCTATCTTGCCACATATACCAGCAACTTTCTATCCTGCACTTTATTTGTATTATTCTGATTTCCTGTAATTACAGCATTTACAGATCTCGTACGACAGTATCTTGCCGTATGACCTTTCCTATTACATAGTTGACATCTTCTAGAAGGCCTTAAATGATCTACTTCCATAGGTTCTTCTTGCCTACTTGTTTGTTGACCAGATGAATGAGAATCGTAGTCTGTGCCACGCCTCAACGAAAACCTTTTCCTAATATTTTGCTCTGCTACAGCAGTATTAATAGCAGCTTGTAAAGTTTGCGGATTTTCTCTTAAAACCTTAAACTGTAAATAATCATGTGCTAAACCATCGGTAAAATACCCGATAAGTTGGCGTTCTACCGCACCTAATCCTCCAGGCTGATTAGCGAAAGCCTCAGTTGCCAAAGAGATAAGTCTTTCAGAATAAATTTGTACGCTTCCCCAATTTTTTGTTTAACCTCGCGCATTAATGTCAAAGCATGCTGAGGATCAGAAATTTCTGCAAAACGATCTGTCAATTCTGCCTTTAATTGTTGCCACGTATTATTCGGATGAGCCTGCATATATCTTTGTATGAAATCACTAACTGCCCTTTGCTAGACTGATATGCAACATACTTAATCCTATCAGCATTAAGTTGTACCAAAACAGAATATTTTTCTATTTCCTTAATCCAATTCTTAAAAATTTTGGATTTCCGTCAAATGCTGGTATCGTTTGATTAACGCCCTGCGTGCTTAATTGTGTACCTAAAGCTTGAATTTCTGTCGCCAGACCTGCTAAAGGATTAGCTTGCGCCATACTAGAAGGAAGGGGAAAATAACAGGACTTACAGTTTTCTCTTATGTGTCCTTCTGCAATCTTCAGTCACACTGTCCCTTGACACAAATCTGTCCTTGCACTGTGTAAAATTGCTGGAACCGCTAAAACTAGAGTATAAAAGTCTACACATAAAATAATTGCTGGTCACGGCACCAAGAAGAGCGATGTACCCCTATCAGCGTTTTTAATATATAGTTCGTTAGTCGATCGTATAGTGGATTTTATTTAGTACAAAAAAACTGAGGTACAAGTTCTTTAAATATGATTTATTCATTCCAAATCCCGTAATCATCCTGAATTAATTAATACATAATAACTCTCTCTCTAGATGCACATTTAAAATAAATAATTCTATCTTTCTTAAATTATTTGTCCATAGTTCCAAAATAGTCCTTTGAAATTAAATAAGTTTAATAAAAATAATTATAATTTAGAATCTTATATGCCAAAACTGAGAGACACCCATCATCTTACAGCTCTGTTCGAAAGCTGAGGCGCTCTGCAGTCTATCGAGGAGACCAGAGTTATATAGCAAAACCGTAAAAGATGATGTGTCAACTGCTGACCATTTCTCATGCCACCTTAGTGGAATTAGTATATAATATATTCTAACAAGGTATATTTAAGGAAAGCAATCCAGTAACATCTTATAATAAGGATAGATATCTGCACGCCGAATAGATACCACGGTGGAACTTTTCATGCTTTATCTAAACTTGCTGACCCTTAAATTAGTCTCGCCTTTACTATAGTCGAGCTATCTTAAAGAAAATGAATATGATTTCAATTTTAGAAAACAGTGAAAACAATAAAAACTCTCCTTAATAATTACCATAACGATACAGTCATAGTATTATATTTTGCTTCAGGAAAACGAAAGGAAAAAGGGGTGTTGAATAGTATGCAGTGAAATGCAGGTCAGCTGAAGTCAGGTACCCTCATATTGCCGCATTTCAGAAAGCGGTCCGCAGAATAAACACCCTACTTTCGTTTTCAAGTAAACAACTCGAAAACATGCGAATGTTAGCATGAAAAGTGTTCTATTTTATGTAAAAATCTTTCCACGAGTGAAATAATGCCCATTTGGCCCACGATTTACGCGCAAATGCGCGAAAAAGGGAAACATTAGGATCTATTTATTAGGGACTTCTTTCGACTACACCACGGAAGCACATTTTTGACCGAATTACTGCATTATGACCATGATGTATTGGTACCCTAGTTGTGTCCCCCTAAAAATCAGACTGGTTCAACAATTTTTGAGTGAGTTATGGCCCTTTGTTTATTTCTATAATTTATATAGGGAAAATCTTTGAAACGCTTCTTGTCCAAAACCACAGGGTTAGGCCTTTGATATTTCGTATGTGACATCAACTAGTGGTCCTCTATTAAGACTGTTCAAATTATTCCTCTAGGATCAAATATGACCCCGCCCTGGGTGTCACATTGTTTACATAAACTTTTATATAGAAAAACTTCGAAAATCTTCTTGTCCAAACCACAAGGCCTAGAGCTTTGGTATTTGTAATGTGGTTCTCTAGCAAGTTCGTTCAAATTATCCCCCAGGGTCAAATATGGCCCCGCCCCGGGGGTTACATGGTTCATATAGACTTATATAGGGAAAAACGTTTAAAATCTTCTTGTCCATAACCTACATCTTTCAAATTTGGACCACATGTATAGTTTTGAGTAGCAAGATGAACCTTGACATGAGTTGACCTTGATCTTGACATAGTGACCTACTTTCACATTTCTGTAGCTACAGCCTTCAAATTTTGACCAGTGCATAGGTTTGGTTTGTGTATCGTAATGTACTTTGACCTTGAGATTGTCCTAGTGACCTACTTTCACATTTCTGAAGCTACATGCTTCAAATTTGGACCACTTGGACAGTTTTGTGATCTGAATTGAAATTTGACTTGATTTTTACCTAGTACCTACTTTCACAATTCTTAAGCTACAGCCTTCAAATTTGAAGCACATGCAGTCTTGTGTACCAAAATGAACTTTGATTTTGAAATTGATCTAATGACCTACTTTAACATTTCTCGAGCTACAGCTTTCAAATTTGGACCACATGCACAGTTTTGTGTACTGAAATGAACTTTGACCTTGATTTTGACCTTGAGCTAGTCTTGAAATTTGGAACATTCAAAAACGGTTCAATGGTTGGAGCCAAGATCACTCTGTGAAATATATCATTGCAATACGTATTATTTCTGTAATTTGTTCACACTTCTTTTGTAATATTTTTGCTGATAGGTGAAGTGCATTGAACCTTTTAATTAACATAGCTACTCATAACTGGCAAAATACGTCAGTCAGAGTATGCGGGAGGCGGAAGTAAACAGCGTTTGAACTAAGTACTACTATTTATAAAGCATGTAATGTCGTCATCGCCTTGCAAAGATAATCAAACAGTTGTTTTGTTACATAGAGAATTTTTATTGTAACTTTTTAGATTTAGTTATATATCACATACACTGTAAGTGTGAAACAATGATTTGTTACCATCTCAAAAATAAATCATATACCAATGTCTCTTATTCTTAATTGAGATCTTTGAAAGGTAATCGAAGATCTAGTCTTTTACTTGTCGTATCATGGTTTTCTATATGTAAGATGTTGGTAATCTGTTACTTCTTAATAGTTTTCAGTATTCTAACAAGAAATCTTGACTTCGTTCTTGTCAGTTTGAAATCCTGATATATAGTTCAGAAAACAAAAGCATATTGTAGAAGGAAAGGTAAGTCAGTAAAATTAGAAAAAAAAAACCCAACTTAAATTCATTATAACGCAGCAGCTCAATACTACCGTTTTATGATAGGCATATTGTTATAATTATGTCTACGTATGTATTGTACATTAGTCAATACAGTAAGGTATGTGATATAAAAATCGATTCGGGTCAGACATTAATAAAACATTCAATATTACCTATACAATTTTGATTATATTTTAGATGCGTTCATATAACAAGAGGGTCATTGACCCTAAAGTGCTCACCTGTGTACAAGGCCTCAAGTGTGTTTGTATAAATACAAAGTTAGGTTTCTTCTATGTTAGCCCATATTATATACATGTCACACACACTTTTGAACCTAGGGCAATAATTTGAGCAATTATGGTAGACATTACAAATCTGATATGACACGCCAAATATCGATTCAGAGAAGAAAAGTGACCATTCCCCATGGTCGCCATGTTTTTGACGAATCGGAAGAACCATTTGTGCCAAATTATTTTAAAATCTGGCCAGCAGTTTTACACAAAAATGATTTTTTAAGGTTTCCACTATATACATATAGGGAAAAGTGGCCACGCCCTCTGGCGGCCATGTTTATTTCTGACGAATCAAAATAATTTAAACAATCTTCGTAGAGTGTCACACAAGGACCGTTTGTGTAAAATTATTTTAAAATCGGGCCAGCAGTTTCACACAAGAAGATTTTTAAAGTTTTCACTTTATACATATCTTTATATAGGGAAAAGTGACCACGCCCTCTGGCAGCCATGTTTTTTGACAAATCAAAATAACTTTAACAATCTTGGTAGAGGGTCACACAAGGACTATTTGTGAAAAATTATTCTAAAATCGGGCTTGCAATTTCATACAAGAAGATTGTTAAAGTTTCCACTATATACAAATATAGTAAAAAGTGACCACGCCCTCTAGCGGCCATGTTTTTGACGAATCGATATAATTTGAACAATCCTGGTAGAGAGTGACATAAGGACCTTTTGTGTAAAATCATTTCAAAATCTGGCAATCGTTTTAGAAGATGTTGTTTTTTTCTATTTTTAGCTCTGGCAACCTATGTGTGCAACCAACCGGAACCATTTGAACAACTTTGGTAGAGGACCACCCAAGGAATATCATGGCAAAGTTTCATCAAAATCTATTTAGTGGTTTTGGAGTATATGTCGTTTAAACACAAATATTTACCACGGACGACTTGACGCACATACGGACGGACGCACGCATGGACGACGGACACTTGATCACAATACCTCACCATGAGCACTTTGTGCTCAGGTGAGCTAAAATACAATATGCAGCAATATTTTACATGCATTTTTTTTTATATAAAACATGGTGTCTAAGTTACTCCTGGTATAGTTTTCCACAGTAAGAAAAGAAAGTGCAAATGAACTGAAAATTATAACTTAACATCGTGTTTTTATTGCTGTCATGTCAAAATGAAGCAACGCAAGTCAAAATCCCGGGAAAAGTGCAGTTTAGGTAAGTAAAAAGTGCAATATTGTCACTAACGGAATCGGACATATCGTAAAGCGTTGCAAATGTATTCACCGCCCCTGCGTTGGAATCATTTTCGGTAGATTATTTAATGATTCGGCGATTACGAGGAAATACTTGTTGTTTGATAGTATCATACTTACGCTATAATGCATAAGTAATCAGGGGTTGTTTTATACAGAATACTTCAACTTTAATTGAAATTCTACAGAAAACGGCAGCCCTAATAAACCTGTACAGAAGTGTTTACATTATTGACAAGGAATTGCACTGAACAAATGTTTATGGCTTGAAAAGTACATATGTGGGCTCCTATATCACTTGTTGTTTCCAGCTAAAGGTGAAAAAATAAGGTAAGACTCATTAGAAAACTTACTGATTATATTCAAGCGACCATATTTATCCATCGCTTCTGCGACGAATCCTCAACCGCCGCGGCGTTGGAACCACTGCATCTGCAAAAGCTATGGCCAGTGTGATTATGCTAAACAGAAGGTAGTCTATCAATGGTCCATACAGGCTTATTTATTGGACCTTACCGCCAATACGCAAACCGTATCATCACCAAGGCCACATACCTTGCATACCAAAATCAGTGTCTTTAAAGTAAAATGCTGATGCTGATGAATAGACGGGATGATATTTTCCACAGACACCAGTATCGGACCTTGGACAAAAATATGGCCTTGTTCTCATCCTGAACGAGTCCAAAATGAAAAATATGTATTGAAATATTGCCCCCTTCAAAAGATACATATGTCTGTTGTAGACTTATGTATCTTTTTAAGAGGACTCATATTTTACTATATATTTTTCATTTTGGATTCATTTATGATGAAAACAAGGCCATATTTTTTGTCCAAGGTCCGATATTGGTGCCTGCGCATTTCTGAATATTACAAGTTTTATCAATTTTTACCTCTTGTTATGAACACTTCAAAATAGAGACTATAAGGGCAAGTAACTGCTTATATTAGTGGCAAATACTGTTTAAATATCTGAGTTATCCTCCTGTTAAAATAAAAACAGAAAGTAAATTTTGACGTAGCATTCGTAGAGATCAAGAGGTTAAAACTCAATTTGCTGACTTCATACCCAGAAAAAGGTATCTACTTATCTGTATTTATTTTTAACATTTTAAGTTTTTTAATGTGATCTCTTAACTAGATCTATCAGACAACACATTTTATAAAAAAAAATGCAAAGAGATATCTATCAAGGGGGGTATTCGATCTACTCCTTACCACCGAAACAAAATGGCGGCCAAAACTGAAAATGTGAGTTTTTCTTACTTTTTTTCTTTTTCAAGGATATCTAGACAAAAGCACATGTCTATCAACCTGCTCCACTGTTTTCTCTATCAACCGGTACCTTTCACTTTGGAAACAGTACTGTTATTTGTCTGGAATGCTGGTCATGAGATTCGAATCGATGAAAAATCCTCCGTTAAACACGGGATAAGGAATAGTGCGACTTTCAAAAATGGTCTTTTTTACCTAATATATCGCAGGTTGTTAGCTATTTTTCTGATTGGAAGGAATATTTCCACATACTTATCTAATACTGTTCGTTTTGTGCAGATCACAGTTCATATTTTCACAAAAACACAATTTTTGTCCGATGGTAATGAACAGTGTGCGAAAATTAGAGGATAAGGTGCAGTGCAATTTTTTCAAATGGATTTTACAGTTTTCTTTCATCGTTTCTGAGATAACCTGTTGACATTTCTCTACCATGTAATAATTGAAGGGGTCGGATTGAGGAGTAGAACAGAAACATAATCCCCGAATGAACATATTACCAGACAAGATATGTCAGTAGGTAAGCACACTTGCCTTTTTCAGTGATTGTCGATTAAACAAAACTGTTGATCTCTGTTCTACGTGGTGTCTTATATCACTTTTGACAAGATATTTGGCCAATCAAACATTTTATAGGAACTTATATTTGGCATTCAAATGCTAAATAGGTAGGGAGCAAATGTAACCGATTTTTCCATTGGTTAAATATACAAAGCAACCAATTTCCTCTTCAGAAGATATACTAGAAAAATTTAAATTCCACTTCAGAAGCTTTTCACGAAATATAAACAACAACGATTATTCTGGAAATTACAAATCGGTTAGGTCTCTTGGTAGACTTTTATGATTATTCATGACAGCCAAGAACCGTTGCTTTTTATATTTCACAATCTCATTTGCATATTTAAAGTGAAACTCTGATCATCTTACTGTAATTCGTGTAGTATAATACTAGTAGCAATTTTCAGTTGCTGTGCATTTCCATGTGTAAAATGAATGATATTTCAGCATAAGTATTTGGTTGTCGTGCTTTTGAAATATATAAACCAGGCATTCTGAACAGGACAATGCTCTATTCTGTACGCAAAAACATACAGTAATCCAATCTCACTTGAAAGACTTCCAAGTAGGATGTCTCGTTATCAGCCTGCATGAAAAAAGTGAAAAATGTAAACATTTTCATAAACATGGCTATAATTACGGGGACTCGGATTCAGTCTTCATTTAAAAATGCAAAAGGAATTATTCACTCAAAATCACTAGTGATGCGCATGTGTATGTAACTGTTTACTATCTTATTCACAAATCAATAGAAGAGTAATTCGTCTCCATGTCATAAAGCACTAACCTTGTTTGATTTTTATACCGAATCTTTGACTGTTACCTTTGTCTGTTAGTAATTTATGAAGCTTCAAACTACCATAAACAATACATACGTTACTGTCGCCAGCTCATTTTATATGTTTAATGAATGTTCTTGTAGTTAAAATTCATCAGTAGTCAACGAAATCACATATTTTTTATGAAGTAACATAGGAAGATATTTTATAATCAAACATAGATACAAATTTTTCCGGACTCCTTTGGTTTTAGTCATCATTTAAAATGATGTCTCAACCATAATGATACATACGTTATGCCAAAGAATATGATAATATTTCTGCCGTTTCTGGGTAGAATAAACATTCACACATGTCTGTTCGTAAATGATATAACAATTATGCTTGCTCATTCATGCTGTTAATTCGGGTTTTATTTTACACCATATCAGAGTGGAAAACGTTACCCAAAAGCGTATATAACAGATTGATACATCCGTTACCGTATTGTAGAAATATCACAATTTAATTCATTTTTTAATGCTCTTAAAGACGAAGTTCATTGTCATATCTGATAGCTGATTACCCTTTAGGCAACAAATATCTATCTCGATGGGTCAGTGCAACACGGTCGTAACTCATTTTTTGAAAACTTTACAGGAGAAGCAAAAAACATTTTTGTATTCAAATGATGTAATGAAAAACAATACAATCTATATTATTTTTATCAAATAACAATAATAACTACAATACTATGGGAAAAAATGTCAAAAAAATGTTCACTGAGGAGTTATTTGAAAGTTTTTCAGTTACGACCATGTTGCGCTGAAATGTGTGGAAATTTTGTCAAAAACTTAGTGCAACAAGGTCGTAACTAAATGATAACAAATAATTTATTGGAGATAATTCATAACAGAGATGTTTATTCAAAAGTCTATTAATTCAATATTTTTAAGCATATCCATTTATCTTTTTCTGTACTTTCATTGACTTGTTTTACTCGCAAAAATGTCAAAAAAAAATCATATAATATGTAGAAATAAAAATTTACTACTACAAAAACACATTTTAAATTATTAAAAGTATTTTACAGTAAAAAGACAATAAGAGCTTGACTTGGTCCAAGATATTTGCATATTTTACTGAATGTAGGCTCTGAGAGTTTTAATATTCAAAGTTATTTCAGTATTTTACAGTAAATGGACATAATATAAGAGCTTGACTGATCAAAGGTACTTGAATATTTTACTGAATATAGGCACTGGGAGCCTTTATGGTCAAACTTATTTCATTATTTTACAGTAAATGGACAATAGAAGCTTGAGTGGTCCAAAATATTTACATATTTTAATGAATATAGGCTCTGAGAGCTTTTATGGTCAAAGTTATTTCAGTATTTTACAGTAAATGGACAAAAAGTGCTTGACTGGTCCAAGGTACTTGAATATTTTACAGTATGTAGACACTGAGTGTCTTTAAAGTACAAGATATTTGCATATTTTACAGAATATAGGCATTATGAGCCTTTAAGGTCTAAGGTATTTGAATATGTCTGTGTTTAGTTATTAGATTTTCAACAAGAAATATGCACCGGTTCTGCAGCATGAATAACGCATGCCCCAGGAGCAAAATACTATTCTGCAAATAAACATGTGCATGCTTCTTGATACAAGTCTAAATGTCTTTTTATTACATAAAAATCTACACTTAAACAATTATCAATGGTATAAATTTGTTCTTTAGCTTGAGTAAAACTGAAAATGTTATAATTAAAGAACATGATAAACACAACAACACAGTCACATGAAACTAACATCAAAAATGATGCCATACACCTGATGTAAAATTTGAAAGTCAGTATGGTCTGTTCCTGGAAAATTTTGTAATATATGTATGAAGTGGCAGCCTCTGATGCATATTTTTTGTCTAAATTTTCAGGTATTAAGAGGGTCCCCTCTTCCTATTAGGTTGGTCAGCGGGGTCTCTCTCTGGAATATAGGTATAAAATAGAAGCCTCTAGTGCCTTTTTGGGTCACGACTTTGAGGTACATGATGGGATACCTCCCTCCTGTTAAGGGGGTCAGGTGGTTCTCTCCCTGGATTTTCTTTTTTAACATAGGTATGAAATGGTGGCCTCAGGTGCAATTGGGTTTAAATGTAAAGGTATAGAAGGGGTTCAGAGGGTTTCCCCCCTAGAAATATTTTAAACATAGTTATGAAATACTGGCTTCTTGTGCATTTTTGGGTCTGAATTTTGAGGTACAAGAGGTTAGCCCTCCCTACTGTTAGTAAGACTAAAGTGAGGAAGAGGGGAAGGGCTCTCCCCTGGAAATTTCTGTAATTTAGGTATGAAATGGTTGCCTCTTGTGCATTTCTGGGCCTAAATTTCGAAGTACAGGAGGGGATAACGCCTTCCTGTTTGGTATAATACCTCCTTCCTATTTGGGGAGGGGGAATGTGTCTCCTCTGGAAGTTTTTGAAAATTAGGTATGAAACTAGAGCTGCTTTTGAGAAAAGCACATGTCTCCCACAGCTGCCAAGTCATCAGAATAGTAGTATGAGATCGGACGAGAAATGTTCAAGCGTAAACCTTTCTCCCTATATATTCTTAATTCCCAATCAGACTTCCAGTTCTTTGATTATCAAAAACAACCCAATCAGACTTTCAGAGCTTTGATACAACCTAATCAGACTTCCAGAACTTTGATTATCAAATACAATGCAGTCAGACTTTCAGTGCTTTGTTTATCAAAAACCAATGTTTCAAGGGCCATACTTCCAAAGTGCCTGGGTTGATTTGGCTAGTTATCAAACTTGGATGAGGACTTATTGGCAAACACATTTTTTCAAGTTTGGGGAAAATTGGATGAGAACTGTTCGACTTAAAGAGTGTGGACAAGATCTGTGATAGACGGATGGATGGACAGACAGGAGTTAATCAATATGTCTCCCACCACACAGTGGTGTGGGAGACATAATAATGGCCTCTAGTGCATTTGCATCGGTCTATATGTTTAGGTATAGAGGGGATACTTCCCTCCTGTTATGGGCTCGGGAGCATCTCCCCTCCTGGAAATTTTGAAATGCAGGCATGAAATGGTGGCCTCTGGTGCAGTTTTGGGTCTATATATTGAAAAAATATTATTTTGTTTGCATGCAACTTCGATGAGTTTAAGTCAGTGTGGGGTGGGGGATATAGGGGGAGCATGGGCTCTCTTGGCCATGGCCCTTGATCAGCCAGGCCTTTATGTTGGTGTTTTGCAACATAAAAATCAAGTAAATCATTCATTAAATTTAAATGTAAAATTATTAATGCTGATCATTTATGTTTTAGTGGTTTAACAACTTATACAAATATTCGATATACCTAACAAAATCTTCTGTATATCCAAATAAAACTTATCGGAATACGAGCTTTACAAGCAGAAGTCATGCTTCACTTATAGCACAGAAAAATTTCCACCTTTAATAATACCATTTTGTATTTTGCACAATTCATGGAAATATGCATACAAAAGGAAAAATGTTCATTGTTATCCTTTCACAGTTTTACATGAAACTTGCATAAAGGAAAGTTTATTTAAAAATTACAAGTATAAAAAGCATAGCTGTCAAGGCTCCACAAAGGCCACGAGTGTGATCGGGGTTCAAAGGGAAGGTTTTCCCTCATGGGGGTCTAGAGGGCGATAATCCCTAAAAGCCGGAAACGCCCTCACACGGAAAATATAGATTTTTAACAAAAAATATATCTAGTTTTGAATAGTCTCCCTCCGTGTTTACTTTTTGTGACGTTTATTCATGAGGTAGAAATAACACGTTGCACTGGTGAATGTAAAAGCTGTATTATACGGTATGGAAACACCGTGTCAATGTCTCCTCGCATGTTTGATTCAGTATTATTATAAATTTTCTACGAAAAAAAAAACAATTGATTTCTTTATTTCTTTAAAATGCGTGTGACCTTGAATAGAAGGCATGTGAGCGTGATCTAGGGCCGAAATGCGTGTGTCTTGACAGGTTTGAAAAAGGTGCATTTTTTCCTCTTAAAATTAAGTCAAGACATTATGAACAGGGCTTCTGATTCTAAAAACTACTGAATTTGGAAGAGGTTTTGCTGAGAAATAGTTAACAGAGTATTTTTTTAACAGAGCAAGACTTTTTAATGTTTTGGTAAAATCCTAAACATGTTGGTCAATAAATTCTTAACACCACTTTGCATTGATAAAATATGAAATATGGTAATAATATTAATTTTGTAGTATAAATACCATTTCTAAGTTGTTTAAAAACTAAAATCATCCTTATTTATCATTTAACTATTGTAATATGTTACTCTTTGTGAGTTACAACCATGTTGCACAGAAATTTCAAAGTGAAATAGCATACTAACTCTGTGCAACAAAGACGTATGTTGAGTTACGACCATGTTGCACTGACTGAAAGTGTCTTCCTGAGATACAACCTTTTGACAATTTTACTTTTTTCACTTTAATTTTAAGAATGTGATTTAGATATTTTAACAAGTGATGTATTTCTGTTAAATAAGGCAAATTATGTAAAAAAGTGTATTTGGTAAAAAAATCAAGTTACGACCATGTTGCACTGACCCATCGATCTATGAATATTCTTTATAAGCATCAAAGAAGGAAATGGTACATACGTGATCGATACATACGTTACTGAAATATTTAAAACTAACTCCTACGTCAGCATACGTCAACAGTGACGCAGGGTTTCATATTTACAAGCTTTTTAGGCCGCCAACTTTTAGTTTTGATAACCTTTTTATCACGTACACATTGTAAACAAATTCAGTTTTGAGAATTGTATGCTATAGCTATGATAGAAGAATAATATCACATCGTAATAAATTTTCATATCTAATAATTTTTAAACATTCTAAGAATATGCTTATTATTTTCAAATGAAATCATTTCATATACATTAATGTATATAAAAGTAAAGATACAGTGTGTACGAGTGATACATACGTAACCAAAAGTAACGTATGTATAATTTCAAATAAAACAACATTTCTTTTTTTTGTGGCATCCGTAATGTAGTAATAAAATAATTTGAATATCATGTTCGGAATATACAGGATATGAATCGATAGAAAAGTATTTTCGCATTATGTTTAATTTTGAACGGGTGCCATTATTTATCTCCAAAGTTGATTTGACAATGTAATTCAAGTTCCATTTGATCTGTAATTCATTTACATCAATCCTAATGCTTCAATTCATTCGTACAGGATGGATTTTATATCGTTTCGTAGAACTTTGACGATTACATAACGCAGATTCTTATTTTTGTACAGCAGGAGGTTACATGCCAGTGTAATTGTGCAGTAACGTATGTATTTGCTTTGAAAAAAAAGCTATTTGTTGTCGCGATATTGTTTATTCTTCTTTTCTGCAGTTCACATGATATGCATAACTGCCTCGATAGTGATTAAACATCTTAAAACATTTTCTTTATTATAGTTTTGGACCAATATACTAGAAATTTAGGACGTACATAAATTTCAGGGCAGTATCATAGATGATTGAATTCATATGAGTTTACACTATTGCCCATTAACAGTAATACAAAATTTAATGTTATTGAAACATATTCAAAGGGCATATAAAAGATTTTATTAAATTAACGAAAAGTGGTATCGGTAAATACATTGTACATGCATAATTTACTTAACTAGTACATACGTTACCTTGAGCATACTCATCGATTTTGTGTTATGTATGATGAAAATATGATAGAATGTTGTCAAAGCTGTTAGAATGACTGTAAATATTCCAGGACTTTTCCTTCAGACAAAAGTATTGTTTGTATTACGTTTAAATTACATAGAAAAAAAGGAGAAAAAAACTGGTTTAGTTCACTCTGAACGTTTAAATAAAATTTGATTTCAATTCATCTTGTTAGTTTGATATACGAAGCCGGAAAAATAAATGCAGTTTGTATAATCAGTATGTTGTTAAAATGCTGGTATATTTTCAGCTGTTCTACTAAACATACCGACAGTTATACGCGTTACTGTTTCCGAAAACAGTTTGTTTTTTAAACACTGGTGTAGTCACGCATGTATCTTGAAAACCCTCAAGGAAAAGGTGGTGATGTTTTTTAATGTATTATAACTTTCTTCAGAGAAAATTTTCATGGTTTTTTTTTTTGTGTGTGTGTTTAATCTAGGAATGTTTTATTTTGGAAATGAAAGCACCTTACTTGTATACCTCAATTTTTTTCCAGAATTTTTACGACCTATTTGCGCCTAATTAGTGATTTTGGGTGTATTACTTCCCCAAAAAAGCTTTTAAAATGTTTGAATTATTATATACCATTAGGAGAAAGGCTTCTGAAAAATAAGGTGTAGTCCTTTTATAAAAAGATGTTAGCAGTAATTTTTCAAATCATAATATTAAGATTTAGATTCGTTTATTTATAAAACTTATGGAACTAGATGTGTTGATAAACGTATTTTATGATACTGCTTTCATCCCTGAAATTAACATGTATGCTTTAACACATAGTGGGAACTCCAAAAACATTAGAAGCATAGGCACCACTTGTCAAAACACAAATGTAAAAGCACATAGTGTTAACCCTCCTATACCAAAAAGAAATTTACAGATAGTTAAATGTTGGCAAGGGATACTATATTAAATACTTGCTAAACTTTTGGCTTTCAGTACATCACGTGTCTGATAGACAGGCGGATACCTTTTAAATCTTACTACATTGAACAAGAGATGGTTATAAATGATCACCAAAATATTATTTTATCAGAATTTTACTTGATTGTCTCTGAAAAGAGCGAAGAAAAAGGTCACTCGAAGAAGTGAGCTGCACCTTATCCTCTTATTTTCGTACACTGTTCCTTACCATCAGACAAAAAAAACTGTGTAATTTAAAATTACGACTTTTAATCGGCTCCAGACTAACCACGAAGAAAATATATATTGAAATTTTACTTCTAATCAGAAAAATAGCTCACAGCTATTTGAAAAATTAGGAAAAAAGACCATTTTTGCTAATCGCACTATTCCTTATCCCGTGTTTAACGGAGGATTTTCCATCGATTCAAATCCCATGACCAGCATTCCAGACAAATTACAGCACTGTTTCCAAAGTGAAAGGTACAGGTTGATAGAAAAAACAGTGGAGCAGGTTGATAGCCATGTGTAATGGTCTAGAAATCCTTAAAAAAGATAAAAAGTAAGAAAAACTCACATTTTCAGTTTCCGCCGCCATTTTGTTTCGGTGGTAAGGAGTAGATCGCATACCCCCCTTGCCTATAACACATTTATAATTATTCAACCTATATAGATCTATGTTCAAACAGTTTAGATAAATGTTCTTTATGTTGATATTTTGTTTGCCAACCTTTAGTTTAAAGTTCCATAAGGCTTTTAATTTTATGTTAAATACAGATAATGCTGCTGAATGCAGAAATGAATAAACTTTCAATATTACGCATGAAATATAACTCAAGGTCATAAAGGGAGATTATACAAAACAGTGCATTTTAAAGTATTAGCAATTAGGAGTGACCTGTCGCTTTTATTTTTAGATTTGGATTTTCCAGACTGTTCCATTATTAAATAAGGGTTTGAAAGATATTTGACTTATTTAAAACTACAAATATATTTCAAATAAGCAGCAAACTGAATTGATAGCTCAGTTTGTAGAATTGAGGAATCTTGCTAGTGGTATAACTTTTGCGATTAGGAGACTGTAGGTTCGAATCCCAAACAGGGCGATTTGATTCGTGATTGAATTTGTTTTATTTATATTTTTCATGTTTTTATTTTATTTTATTTTATTTCATCATTTCATTTTTAATTTCATTCATACAATTTCAATACATTCAATACACTTCAAACATACGCGACCAATGGAGCATCTTTACACTTGCTGGTGGCGTCGGTTTCCTCCGAATGAGTGTCATCAGCTTGCTGAATGACCAAATTGTTACATGTTGAATAATTCACAATCAAAAAGATATTTGAAAAACAAAAAGATAATTGAAAGACATATGTTATATGCGAAAATAGCAAAATGAGACAAGTAATGCAATTCAAATACAACTTTAACATTATTATCATTTTAAATGTATGTTAACAAAATATAAAATGAAAAAAAATATTGATCTCCATTGGTATTCGAACTCACAAAAGTTAGATTCTAGAGCCGTCACGCTTACCACTGCACCACGGCGTCTAACTGTCGAAAAGGCAGTCATTTAAATATTCATTATAACAATAAGTTATTAAAAGCTAGGGTACCCCTTTACTGAAGTGGTTTATTCCAGTAACCTTTCAAATCTATTAATAAAAGCGACAGTTCACTCCTAAATGCTAGTACTTTCTTTTATGTTTAATCATATAGTCAAAACATTGGATTTAACAAGAAAATTGTATATTTTATGTTCATAACAAAAATGTGGCAGCCACATTTTAATCTAAAGCAGAAGTTATGACCCTTTAAATATTGAGAGGAACTAGGGGAGATTTATAACTTGCTGACTTCATATCAAAACAAATGTATCTGTCTTCACATAGTCTAATCTAAACTTGTACATGTATTAATGTTCTAAATTAACAGACAAAACATTTAGACATTTTTCTAACAAAATATAATAAAAGTGCATCTATAAAATAAGCCTAATAGGGCAAGGGATTTTTAAGTTAAATTTTGACAACATCACACTATATAATAATCAAAGGCCTTTTGTGATAGCCGTTTTTTACCTGAAGGCTCAACCACTACAGAAAACAAGTGAATAAGGTTTAAACGCCATGCAATACAAATTGTGCTACTGGAAGGTGACTAATTATATCAAATGCAATTTTACTAACCACCCGTGCGAAAAATGAACAGGAAATCCTGGGATTACCCCAGGAAATCCCAGGACTGTCCTGGGAAAATGTCCTGAAAATATCTCAGGAATTCCTGGGTTAGTCCTGGGACTTTTCACGCCGTTAAATGGGAATGGGACAATCCCAGGATTTTCCTAGGAACAGGAAAAACAGGACACCAGAACTCCAAGAAACCTATGCTGTCCTGCTATCCTGAAAATCCCAATTCTCAAGACATTCCTGGGATTTCCTGATGTCAGGAAATGAAAGTATATATTGTCCTGTTATCAGGAAATCCCAGGAATGTCTTGAGAATTCTTGAAGTCAGAATTTCCCAGGACAATTGTCCAGTCTTCAGGAAATTTCAGGAATTCCTGATGTCAGGAGAATTGTCCTGTCTTCAGGAAATCTCTGGACAATATTCCTGTCTTCAGATAACCACAGGACATGTAATTGAATACCTTGTAAACATGATTTGAAATTCTCTTTGGCGGGAAATACAGTTAACAAATTGTATTTACAGTAAGAATAATAAGGATTATCATTTCCAAATATTAAAAAATGTTTTCTAGTTAAAAAGCATGCATCATGTACATTGAAACAATACAACCTGTCATAGCAGAAATATCAATTTCTTGGCACATCATAAATCAGCTCAAATATGTGCATACATGGCAAAAAGCTAGGTGTAAATATAAATACTTCTATTTAGTATAGAAACATAAAATTATGAGCTTCATATTAAGCAAAAAGCTAGTAGCTCCTATCATTCTATGATCTGTTCACTTTTAAGAGTGAAACTGTCTTTGATCAAACATGTACAGATAATCTAAACAGTACTAACACATCTGATTGATTAGGTAAAGAAAAATACTTTTCTAAATAACTTACCCGTATTGTTTTATAAAATCATTAAATAAAGGAACATATTTAGTATTATTTCTAAAAGTTTATACAGAAATAATTTGGTAAACTTACCACAAAAATTAATACAGAATATATTCCTGTTACACCAACAACGCCACAGCACAAGTGCTTAATGATACAGTTTCTACCAAAACATGGGTCTTCAACACCAGGATGTAATTAACTTACTAAACCATTACAAGACCATGTTTCAAATTAATTACCATCTTTCAGTCTGTATCTTTTAGAAAAAGTCCTGTGAACAGGACACTTTTTCTATCAAAGGTCCTGTCTTTTAGTGTTAAAGTCCTGTCTTTCAATGTTAAAGTCCTGTCTTCAGTGTTAAAGTCCTGTCTTTTAGTGTTAAAGTCCTGTCTTCAGGACTTTTGTGCAGCCTTGCTAAAAGAATCTCAGGAAATCCCAGGATAATCCTGCGATTTCCTGAGAACAGGAAAATATTTCTGCACGGGTGCAATCTGATACTAATCCCCAGTGATTACATAACGCCCACGAAAATGTGAGAAGGCGTTCATTTCATGATAAGTGATAATACTGGAGTGTATATTTTTGGAAAATATCAGTATATCTTTCATATCAATTGCCCAGATACATGTACATATATAGCAGAACAGCCCAGTCGTATAAAATGCAGATACCAGTAGCAAATCATAAATATTTTTTATGACGTCTGAATTTCTCATGACGACTTTTTAGATCATTTTAGTGGCATAGGAGCGAAGTCATAGGGGGTGAGAAGAAGGGGGCTGCAGGGTGGTCAGCTAAATCTTCCCACATTTTCCCAGAACATTTTCAGACAACCAGAAAAAACACATTCTTCCCCATTATTGACAATTTAATAGGCATTACGTCAAATCCATATCAGTAGGCTACATGAAAATTGCTAATGATTCACAAACTGGCTTTTTTTTTCAATCTGATTATCTACTGCTTTTTTTTCTAATAAAAATCACCTATGCATTTTATTTTTGTTTTTTTCCTACTGGTTTTCCTTTCTGTTATCATATTTTTCATTTCTTAATTTGATGATTTGTATTTACGTATCTTTATTTTTACAGTATATTTTCACAGTTCTATTCCCAATTATATGAACACGAAACTGGAGGCGGACTGAAAAGTACAATTCTTTAGTTTTCAACCTGAGGAGGGGAATAATAATATAAGTAGAAGCTATCTGATAGAATATCGAGCAAAATGCTACAAAATGGACATGAATTAGACTACAAAGTAATAACATGTATTAAGGTTCCTTTAATAGAGGATGTTACATTAGCGTCTTTTCATACTGAAGTTGTATAAAATAACAAGAGGGCCCTAAAGGACCTGTTTCGCTCACATAAACTAATTCTAACCCCTGAATTTCATTAAGATTTGGTCATAAATGCGGCCTCTAGAGTATTAACTAGCTTTTCCCTTGATTTGACCTTGTGATCTTGTTTTTGATGCCACCTGACCAAGTTTTGAACTCGACATAAAGATCATCAAGATTAACATTCTGACCATATTTAATGAAGATACAGTCATAAATGTGGCCTCAAGAGTATTAACAAGCTTTTTCTTGAACGTATTCTGACCTAGAGGCCTTGTTTTTGACCCCACATAACCTATAGATTCCAACTTGATTTAAAATTTATCAAGGTTAACATTCTGACCAAGTTTCATGAAGATACAGTCTTACATGTGACTTCTAGAGTGTTAACAAGCTTTTCCTTTGATTTGACCTGGTGACCTAGTTTTTGACCCTACATAACCCAGATTTGAACTTGACCTAAAAATCACCACGATTAACATTCTGACGAAGTTTCATAGAGATATTTGTATAAATGGGACCTCTAGACTGTTAACAAGCTTTTCCTTTGATTTGACCTAGTTACCTAGTTTTTTGACCCCAGATGACCCAATATCAAATGTACTTTCAGAATGTTTCAAGCACCAGAGTATACACAAGCTGTGTCAGCGAGACTGTCAGAAGTGCTTGCTGACATAGGAGTGGATGAGAGGATTGTGATGAAGCGTAGAAGAACATGGCTGCTAAAAGAATCTATGGATAATATATCAGGACACAATCTACTGGACAAGAATGGTTCAAGATACACTTTAGGCAGCCAGTCGGAAGGCACAACTACATTTGGAGTTCATTCAGACATTGATCAGCTTGTATGTTCCGATGACATTAACATGATACAAGACTGGAGCCACTGGCAACCTGGTGTAATAAATTACCTGATGATCCAGGATGAGACTGTATCACCTGGCTACTGTTTGCTACAACGTCTGCGGGCTGATGTTCCTCTTTCATACAATGGTGAACCTAACAAATATGAATTCAGAGACAGGGCAGGGAGAATACTATTAAGGAATAAAATAATGTCTGACGTAGCTAAAGCAGTAGGAAAAAAGTTTACATGCTGGAAAGGAGTACAACATGGTCCAGCACATACACCACCTAGACAACATGGGGTTTATGACACAGACATCGTTGGTGCTTTCCTCTGTAAATCATGGCCTCTACAAGCCAGACAATGGTTAAACCAGCAAGGTGTAGGTCAGTGGCCTTCAGATAATATGAGGAGGTATTGTAGCAGAACTGGATGTTTTGTTGTTGGAGTTGGAAACAAAAGAAATGACAATGAGCAGCTTGAATGGAGAATATCAACATCTCTAGCAGAGAGGTGTTTAATGTTTAATCTCAATATCACACAGATTCGGTGCTATGTGTTGATGAAGATGATATTAAAAACTTACATTAAGCCACAATATGAAGATACCATTTCAAGTTTCATGTGTAAAACAGTTCTGTTCAAATTAATTGCAAATACACATTATAATTTCTGGAGAGAAAATAATGTGCTTGTTTGTCTATCAATGTGTCTATTTGCCCTATACAACTGTATTTTGAATGGGAACTGTCCACATTTCATGATACCAGGAAATAATTTAATAGTAGGGCATATCAATCATGAATCTAAACCTCATCTTCTTGAAATACTGCTGTATATTATACACAGTGAAGGAACAGCATTATTTTGGATTGAGAGTGACGATCTTGGTTCAAGGCTTCTCTTGAAATTGAATAATTTATCCCCATTCAAAATAAGTGACATTGTTTCAGGAGGCTTATTACAAGTAACTGCAGAGAATATTGACAATAAAATAAAGTACTGTCTATCTTTCATTAGCCATGTTACGAAGTGGCTATACGAATATTGCTGAGGTATATTTTCAAACTAGTGACTGCTTCTAAGCAATGCCAAGGATTGACAAAACAGCTTGAAGCCTTCTTGCTCCACATTTCTGGGATCAATTCTGGCATCATTCAGCATTCAACAATACAATGATATATCAGAAGAAGCTCTCACCTGGTTCTCACTAGGTCTGAACAAAGATGTTTCATCTGGAAAACTGAAGCTAGCATCCTTGTTTTACTGTACAGGGGCTAGTCAAAGAACAGAAATTGTACTCAGAGATATTGAAGGAAGCTATGACCACAATATCGTTCATCCTATTTGTGGATGCTATAATTACATCCCTCAAGCTATGAAAAAAGGATTCAATGCTATTTCTGACAATCATAATGAAGAAGCTCTACAATACAATGCAGCCTTTTGTGTCAGATTTCTGCCATGTGAAATTAACTGCATTCCAACTGAACTACAGTATGAATTGTTCAGATCTACAGAAGAGGATCTTGCTTTCAGAGAAAGACTTGACTACTGGATGGATTGGGCAGTTATTGATTCTCTTTCTTTCCTGTACTTTTTACAATACAAGACCTACAGGTATCTTGGGAGACAAGATGACAAGCAAAGAGCACTTTCAAAACTTATCAGGACCATTGACCAGGAACCAAACCTTGCACACAAGGAAACAACTCTAAATCTTCTTGGGCAATGTATGGAACACGAGAACAGAGCAGCAGTTGCTTTACATTGTTACTTGTTATCCTTAGATCTAAGGGGAAGAAACAATGCTGCTAAGATCCATATATGTAGGCTTCTATCCACTTTGGTAAATGACCATGCTCGTAACCAGTAACTCCTGTGAAGTTTCATCGAAAAGAGATTTTGGGGATGAAATGCAGACAAAAATGAAATATAAATAACAAGTATCAGAAAAGACCACTTCCAGGAGGCCCAAATTGGCCTTAGTGGATCACATGAAAAAGCCCTTTTGCTCTTGTAAGTTTTGATATCTGACAATTTGGACCTGAGAAAGGAATTACTCAATTCTCTGTTGTTTCCCATACCCTGTTGTTAACTCAAGTTATAAATACACACCCTAAGTAATAATAAATCACTGAACAGAACCAAATAACTGAACGCTCTTTGGAAAAGTTATTTAAAGGTTAATTCATTTTGAATCTACTGGATACTACTGTCCCATTGGTTCTACTTTGATAGTTTGTTTATATGAACTCGACTGCCGCTAACGCAAATAAGTTTGCATACTAGCAACTGTCAAACAATTCTAAGCTAGTATGCCTACAACCATGACTGCTTGAGGTCTTGTCGGATACGTCTATCAAATGCAGTTCGTTAGACTGTCTCGATGATTTATCATCTCCTTCGGTTATGGTCGTTGACTTTGGCTGCCTGGGGTCTCTCGGATACTGCTATCCGATCACATTCAGTTCAATAAACTGCCTCGATGAGTGCAAGCTCTATCGCGTCGGTCATGGTCGCCTCGGTCAAGATCGCCAGAGGGCAATGGTGGGCTGTGCGAGCCTGTCTCCCTTTTGCCAAACACATTTTATAATTATTATTTTATCTATTTATGTTTGTATTATAAATAGATGTTATCAGTTGGGTGTCTAAGAATAAACTTTGTCTCTAAACCATTTGTTGGTATCTTTAAAACACTTAATGTTACTATTAAAATTTGCAACTTGAAATATTTGCAAATGCTGTCAGAGAACAGCTACGCTCGACTATTCAACAGCCTTGTCAATTAAATGAATATACAAGAGGGACAAATTGGCCCTAGGCGCTCACCTGAGTAACACACCATAACAGTGTAAACATGTATTACTTAGTGATTTCATGGAGACAAATATTTTGACCTCTTTTCGTTAAGATTGGACCAGATTCGAAATTGTCCAAAATTTCATGAAAAGAAACATTCTGACAAAGTTTCGGGAAGGTTGGAGCAAAAGAGTGCCCTAAAGAAATTATACAAGCTTTTCCTTTAGATCTGACCTAGTGACCTAGTTGTTGATCCCACGTGACCCAGAGTTGAAATCAGCAAAGACTTCATGCTAACAAACATTCAGACCAAGTTTAATTAAGATAGAATAAAAAAATCTACCCCTAGGGTGTAAACAAGCTTATTCTTTGATTTGACCCGGTGACCGAGAAAAAATCATTCGACATTTCACGCAGACAAACATTCTGGCCAAGTTTCATGCACATCAAATGAACCAGAGTGCTAACAAATTTTCTTTTGGTTTGACCTGGATACCTATAAACAATTGCGTATTAATTAATGCATGTACAAAAATTATCCTTCATATTCAAACGAACCCGATTACGTTCAACCTCGTAACCTGTTTGCATGGGTATCAGGACGGCGGTACACGAAGTTGAAATGTTTCGACTTTGATGATGAAAAGCCGAACCTAAAATGGTAAAAAGTCCAAAATGCAATGATCAAAAGTCAAAAGTATGATGGTGAAAACTCGAAACTACGATGGTGAAAACTCAAAACTACGATGGTGAAAACTCAAAACTTCGATAGTGGAAAGTCGAAGTTAAACACCGTAGTCTCGTTCTTGCGTTGTTTCGAGCCCACGTACGTTATGCGGGGATGGCCCTACCGGAACACCGTGCGTAGACATCATGCGCGGATCCAGCCATTTTTCTCAAATGGTGTTCCGACCGAACCCTTACCATGACAAACAAGTGTCTATATAAACTTAATAATTTGAGGGTATTTATGTGTTTACAAGTCAAGAGTTGTCAATAAGTATTTGTTGAACAGGCTGAAAGAGATAATAGCGGGGCATGCTTCCGTTGAATATTATGAAATTCAGCGCTTCATTTCCTGCATTCTGGTACATTTTAGGAGCATTTAAAAACATCTTTTCCATTGCCATTGTATATACAATATACCCCTTATTTTCATCCTTTTTGAGCTCATCTGCTGAATTAAAAGGTAAATTATTTGTATCTTTGAGATAATTAACATAAATTTGAATTAGCGTTGAACAGCCTTATACACTTTGAATGCGTTCCCTAATGTTGCCTTTTCGACTTTCCGAACTTTGCTTTTTTTAGGATTTTCCAAGGGGGGTTTCCTCCTCTGGATCCGCACATGGACGTACCATTAATAAATTGTTTTCAAAAGTTCATTACATAGTCTCATGCGACGTAACGCAACTTCCAACAAACTAAAACTATCCCAGTTGGACATATAGAAATGTCCTGACAAAACAGTGACCATTGTGATATAAAAACTAAGTCAGCTTATTTTAATATTTTAAGTTTATCCTTTTTACCATGAAAACAAAATTTCGGCTCCATTTAAACATTTTGGGTAAAGTAAGAATTTTTCGAAATTGTGATTTTAGAGCGATTTTTACACAGGTTAAAATAATGACAATATTAAATTTATAAAATTATAAATTCTATTAAACTTTTAAAACCCTTAGACTAAGATCTTTAAATGATGTAGATCTACATTCTAGATTGATCTGGCTTTATAGCATTTGACCCGCAAACCACGCTCTGAACATTACGGATTTATATTGATGAACAGTAAGGCAAGTCTACTGTGACGTCACACAGTGTTTTGTCATTTCGTCGCATAATTCTTATAGTGAGCTATGTACTTTTTTTTCTATTTCGAGAAAAATTGCTTCAAAGTTTCAACATCCCTTATTTTCGTTATAATTGGTCTTTTTGAAAAATTAAAAATGCAGCAAGAAGGTGTTTATTATTCTGTCTTGACACATTTAATATAAAGAAATTATTTCAAAAGATGAAATGGCAATTTGAATTTTTAATTTGGAGATAGCTCAAATATGAAAAAAATGTCTATCGATATTTCTGCCTATTATAGTGCGCTAAGTGATCATAGCACAATATGAAGTTAAAACAATTGCTTCAAAGTTTTCTGTTTTTAAAAAAATGATTCATCTCCAGTGGACGTGTACTAAATAAAACTATGTAAATAGATACTAAATAATAAACTTTTGAATATACTTTAGATTTTAGCAACGAATTATTTCAAATGATGATTAAGAATGTTGTTGTTGTGTTCATTTTTACGCCATTTTCAGCAATCCTACGGCTAAACACGGCTATTTTAGCTTTTATTACTCGTATTTATTTACATCAAACATGAAACAAGGTTTATATTAATCACGCTCGACGCTGCTTCCTGGTTTCCAATACTCGCGCCTATTTAGGGATTGGAGAGGTAGTGAAAGAAACTCGTTTCTGTAGGGATTCGAACCAACGACCTTTTGAGACGAAGTCCGGCGCTCTATCCAAGGCACATGACGCTTCCCTCATGTAACCACCTCACAAGATTCCATTGCAGACTAAACCGACCTAAACCGTTTACCAGAATTAGGTATTCCCAGATATTAACATTCGGATATACTTTGTGCTTCTGGAAGACCATACTACGACCATTTTGTTTATTTGTTTGTTTTTGAAGTTTAACACCCTGTTTCAACAAGCTTTCAGTAATATCAAGGCGATTACTTCAGCACATACCGTTTTGGCCAAGCCACACAGTTTACCATTACTTGTACACAATATCCAATGGCAACCTTGGGTTAGGTAAATCTAAATTTAACTGAAACTGCTATAACATTCGGATGTATTATGTGCTTGCGGAAAGTCATCTTATCAGAAAGTAAATAATTTTCACAATCATGAGATTCTTTCATGGACTTCAAACATAATATATAATCAAACACGCATGGTTTGAAAGTAAACTTTATCAAAACACTGAACGCAAAACACCATGACACCCATACCAATATTTAGTTGTCCAATGACACAGAACTTTCTATTTATATGCTGCTTCAAAATATTCATAATTTATTATTATATACTACAAGGCTGGACACTCGCAATTGTTTCAACAAAAGGGAGCTGATTGATCTCGGCTTCGTAGTCCACGCCATGTACCCGGATAATCTTAACTCTGTTCAGCGACCCTAACTCAGTGCCAACATGGCTGACAGAAAGACGATGTATGTAGTTAATTTCCTTGTCTTTTTTCATTTTTTTATGTGAGTATGCAATGTTAGCGTAAAACTTTTGATAGTCATAATATCCTGTATTGATAACATGTTTTGTGTACTAAATATTTCAATCGAAATGTCACATTATGTGGCTGGAATTCATTAAAATGTACTCAAAAAAGTCTTCAAAATGAACATGTTTTATGTTTCTAACTGTTTTAAAGTACCAGAAATTGCAGTAAGACCTTACTTATTAAATGTATTAGTTCCATAAATATCTCTTTGACAATGTTTAACAGTATCAAGTTTGAAATTGATTTTTATAGCTTAAAAATTGTATTGATTATGAGGTGGGTTTAAATTTGCGGATAATTCCTAACTAGATTAGGAAACAGTGCTGGATAAATACGAACTTAGAATGGATAAACACCTAACCAAACGAAAACAGCTGTTCGTCTGTGCTTTTTTATGGACTGTTGATGCTCGAAGTTCTTTGATCTACCCACCCCTGCAGGATGTGGGATTCCTATGTCCAACTTATCCGACTCGTGATTTTTTTGCTGGCGGACAAGTGCATTTTTCATTTTGTGTGTCCGCGGACAAGCATACTTTTTCAGGTATAAAATGAGAAAAAAGTAAAATATCATTTAGATTGTGTGTTGCTTCAAGTGTATGGAGGTGATACAGATAATGGGCTCTTTGACTAGGTCTCGCGCACACTGTAACTCGGTGACTATGATAAAATATCAGAGAAGATTTAGATACAAGAAGATTTATCTAACGTCGGATAAGTATAAATATATAACACTAGCTTAAAGCTATTTTCCGGCAAACACATGTAAATAAGCTCAACATAAGTAAATCAGCTGTAATAAAATGCAAATATGTTAAAGCACATTAAAGCAAATAAAGCACCTGGCGCTAAGTAGATAAGAAACAAATCACAAATTATCACATACATGTTAAAGCGCATTAAAACAAAATAGCACTTAGGTACTAGCAAATAAAAGGGAAAAGTAATTTACCACATACAGATTTAGCACATTTAAAGCAACATAAAAAAGATTAGCTGACACTACACAAAAATAAGAAGAGTCACATTTTACAACATGCATTTAAAAAAAACATAAAAGAAGAAATCATATACATGCTAAAGGGAACATAAGAACTACTTAAAGTAGCTGAAGAAAAATATTTGCATCATCAGCATATAGCATTCTGTAAGTAAAATTAAAAAAGGAAAACAAGGGTTACACACAGAGAACTAAAAGGACATTTAAAGACATCAGAAACGCAAACAACTTTAAAAAAAGTATTATGACAAGTTTGTAAGTAGAATTCCAACTGCTGAGACAATAAGTCACTGTCAAAGGAAATATTTGAGCCAGTAGTCAGCCAAATTAAAATCAAAAGCACACAGAGATCGCAAGTATGACTAAAACAAGTCGGAGCGTTTAAGAGTCTTTCTCTAAATTCATCTGGCTTTGCACCATTGCGTGGGCAGGGAGTGTTCGGCATGACCTCAAAAGATCCCGAACACTACTTACGCGATTTCAGACTTTTATAAACGTTAAAAGGCAATATTTCAACAGCTTATTTTTTACCACAGTTACTGTGATATGCTTTTCTTTTCATTGTCCTAAATAAAGAACTCGATCTCCAGTCTATTTGCGCTTTCATGAAGGTTTAATATTACAAATCAGAGCAAGTGAAATTTGACTATGAACAAGTGGATTTTTGAGTTCCGTGGACAAGTGAAAAATGTAAGGATACCCACACCCCTGTCCCGTCAGTCCATGCATCACTCCCCCACCCCACCCCACCACACCACACACACACACACACACACACACACACTTTTCTTCCCTATTTACCGTCTGAAAAAAAATCATATTTAATAATTAATCATAAATCTAATCCCATTTAAACAATTTCAAAAATATTCCATTAGCACCTCTATAAAAATCTCTTACACCATACGATATACAAGATTTGAAACAAACACAATTCTTCTCTGTGTGTGCGTGTGCGTGCGCATGCGTGTGCGTGTGTGTTGTGTGTGTGAGTGGTGTGTGTGCGTGTGTGTGTGTGTGCGTGTGTGTGTGTGTGTGTGTGTGAGGGAGAGGGAGAGAGGGCTGGGGACTACAGAACTTCGAACATCGGTGGTATTAAATAATTTCTTATATAAATATAATAATTTTGACTTTTATACGGAGTTCTTTTTTTCAGGTTTAATCCAGATTTTTCCAAACATTGCTATTTGCATAATATTAAAATTATGAAAAAATATTTGACTGTAGTGGGCATACATAAACATTTTGTAAAATTAAATGCCCTTTCGAAGACAATCCCGTTAAAAAAAGTAATGTTACAAAAATCAACAGACATGTCAGCTCATTCATTTCTATAAAAAAAATATTAGGTGTTTTCCGAACGCAAATTTCGTGAAGTAGGTTTTAACCATTCCTCGTGTAAATGAGTTGGGTTTTTTTATCAATAAAAGTTTTTTTTTATCCCTTTTCTCGCTGTCAGTACTTTGAACTGTATTGTGTCAACATGTGTGGGTTAAAACTAGTGTAAACGGCCATAAAGCACATTTTTGCTTTCAAACAACAAAATAGCGAGGCATAAAAAGCAAAAAGTTTTTTTTAAAGATTTTTTAAAATTTTTTCTTGAAAAAGTTGCCTTGTTCGTCGTTTTTCCACCTGAAAACAAAAGGGGTTTATATATTTAACATGATGCATTTTGAAATGAACATCCCTTTGCAATGGAGATAGATATAAAAACAGAAATTCTTTATAACGTAATTACACAAAAAAAAAGTTGTATGGGTTTTACATCCCATGTGGCACGGGTTAGGGTCGCTGAACAGAGTTAAGTTTTCCCGGGTACAGGGCGTGTAGTCAAACGCCCAATCGCGGCATATACAACTTAATGGTTAAACTGAAGGACCGAGATTTTTCTTAAGCAATTTTAACTGAAACTCAAAAGTCACGGTTTAATGTGGGTTATTAAAAAACAAGAAGATATTTATTTTAACTCTTTGGTATAAACTTTTCGGAAAATGCCTAACGTGGGGTTGAGAGGGTATGTCTTGCCTCCTAGGGGGGAAAGTATAATTTACGAACGCCCCGTGGATAGATTTCCTGTCTTTCCCGGGAAAAACCTTGTCTAAAAAGACGGTGCAAAAGGGTGAGTCACATAGTACGGGTCCATTGTGACGTCATAAACTTTATAAAAATTTCAGAAATACCCAAACCATTTTTTCCCCACAAATTTTTTTGAACATGATAGGCAAGAAAATGATCAACATTCCCCTTGAAACGCTTTTTTCCCCCCCTCGGGTAGCAGGGAAAAAAACCTCCCTAACCTGGGTTTTTCCTTTCCAACGTCCCTCGGGTGGGGAAAAACCCCGTCTTACACAGGCATGCTTTAAAGACCTTATAAACTGCTATGAAATTAGATTTTCACAAAGTGTTTCGAAAAAATGCCCATAAAGTGTTTAAATGGATCAAACATATAACTGAAAAAAAATTTTAAAGGGGACAAAACGCTTTTTTTTTTTAAAAGAAAATTAAAATTTAAAATTTTATGGGCTCAATTCCTTTGTTACAAACCTTCAATAAAGTTCGCGCAAGGTTCAAGCAAAGTTTTTTGAGATGGTCCTAACATAAATTTTGTCTTTACTTTTTTCGAAATTTGTAAACAGTTAGTCACAGCCCTTTTGCAGAAATTTTTTGAAGCAGAAAAAAGCTTCCCCCGTGCTTTGATTCAGGAGTTTCCATTTGTGCATGTTTTTTATCATAAAGTCCAAAGGAAATTTAGAATGTAAAAGGTTATAAAGCTTCCCCCACTTCTTTGAACAATATTGTTTAAAAAAAGATACTACTTTTTAAAAATTCTAATAGGGGCGGGGTTGGGGGTGGGGTGTGAAAAAATTCCCCTTTTTGTTTAATTTAAGATTCATAACCCTTAAAGAAAGTACTAACCTAATGTTGGTCCTTTGGAAAATTTCCAATGTCTCAAAAAAAACAAGACCGCTTAGGAAAAAGTACGGTACTAGTAAATTGCTAAATGGTTCATAGACGCAACAAGCCAATGGTAAAGACAACAATTTCTTTTTATTAGCCCACATCTCCTACCATCTTAGCTATACTGCAATTGCACGGACGGACAAACAGTGAGAAATAAAGGGAAACTTAGCAAAATTTTTTACCGAAAGTTTGGGTTTGGGAGGGAAATTTCAATAACCGAAACTTTTCATCCAATTTTTGACTCTTAATTCACCTAATTTCCCAGAATTTTAAGTCATTAGCAAACTTTTTTTTGAATATTTATGAAAACAAAGAATTTACTGCGGAGCAAAAACGCCATTGTCAAGTTTTTCATTTATTCGATTTTTCATTTATTCTGTTAGTACCGCGAAAATAGATGCAAACAGGCTAATCACTTTCCCTTTTTATTTTTCCACCCCCTTTCAAATACAGCTTCTTTTTTGTTCTATTCGAACAACCACACTCAGTAGGGCACTCTAGATGATTTTCAGGCACCATTTGTCCCAAACAATGAAACAATGCGTTGTTTAAACCATTTTTTCATACACATTTTTAAAAAAAAAACCTGTACCACGATTTAAAAACCCCCTTCCCCATTGGGATGTTTTTTCAAAAATTATCCTCATATATCACATTTTCCCAATTTTATTCCGTAAAACTACTGCTTTGAAAACACACTGCACTTTTCTATCGCGTCCGATTTGAAAGTGACATCACAAATCGTCGCTTGTGTCTTATAGTGAGCTAAGTGCCATTTTTGAACATTTTATGATATATTAACCGTTGGGTTCGTCTTAGAGGGGGCTATCTTCTGGACCCTTATGGTACGCCCCTTGGGGGAATTCCCCGAGAGGACCCCCCCCCCCCCCCCCCGCCCCCCCCTTGGAAAAAAACCAAAAAAACAAATTTTGAAAAATCGAAAAGGCAAATTAGGAACCATTCAAAGTTTCACTTAGAAAATGGCTGGGTCCGCGCATGATGTCTACGCCGGTGTTCCGGAGGGCCATCCCCGATAAATACTTTTGGGGTCGAAAAAACGAAAAACGAGACCGGTGTTTAAATTCGACTTTCCCCTATGTATTTTTAGTTTTTACCATCGAGTTTTGAGTTTTCCCCTCAACTTTTGACTTTGATATTGCATTTTGGACTTTTTCACCATTTTAGGTTCGGGTTTTTACCACAAAGTCGAAAAATTTCAACTTTGTTTACCGCCGTCCTGATACCCCTGCAAACGGTTACGAGGTTGAACGTAATCGGGGTTTGTTTTTAAAATGAAAGAAATTTTTTTTACTGCTTTAAATTAAAATGCAAGTTTGGTAATATTTCGACCTTTAGAATTTTAGACTGGATAAACAAAAACAATTAACTAAAGTCACATTTCAAACCAACATTACACTACCGTTTTTACTCTCAATGATTTTAAAAAAAAGGGAACCTTTATATAAAACAAGTAAAAACAAGTTATAAAACACAAATGAGAAACTTTTGCAAAAACTTATCATAACAGTTATATTAAAAAAATGAACTTTCAGACCCTATTGATATTATGAAAATCCCCATTTTCAATTTGGCAGTGGCTAGGTACCGGGTTTTACCCAACCTTTTGTCTAAAGGGAGGAAGCCGGCTCATATCTACATATCATACAGAACTTAAGTCAATAATCTTGATTGGTTCTTAACTTGTATGTTTTTAAAAAAAATCTTTTTTCTAGCAAATTAACTATGAAAGATAATTGCATATCAAAAGACCGAAATTCTAAAGATCGCCCATAATTACATCATCTACAAAAAGTTTTTCAATAATACCAAACACAAAAAAATTATAAAAACATTTTTAGGGGCTATAAAAAGCCGTGACGAAACGACATCTGATCATTTCTTATAAAAAAAAAAAAATATCGGGCCCATAGAAAGGGGGAAAAACGGGAAATAAACGGAAAAAACAGAAAAGACCGTAAAAAGTAATCACAAAAAGAATTTATTTAAATAAATCCTCTATATTACAGTTTATCAAAGCCGGGTAATTGATTAATATTTTTTATACAAAAAGTATACTCTAACCGGTACCTGTCCCGCTTTCAGGATTGAAGATTATGGATTACCAAAATTACATCCTGAAAATAAACCAATTTTTCGTAGTTATAAAAAAATAGCTATGAAAGTAGCAAATCACGAAAGGACAATTGAAATTTTAATTCAAAACAACGTTACGTTCAGGGTTTTTTCACGTACACTTCAAATTTATTCGTTATGTCATGCTAAATTCTTTGTGCGAAAAAAGAGCAAGGCCTAACCGATAAAGCGTTTTACTTTACGTGTTGTTTTTGGGGAAAAGGGGCTTCTTTTTAAATCCTAAAATTAAAACAAGATTTTTTTACCCGGCCGGGATTGTGTATTTAATCAATTTTTTGTTTTTTAAAAAAATTAAGATTAAAAAGAAAAAGTTCAGCAAAAATTCAGAAAAAAAAAGGTAAGATATTGCATTTTAATTCGGGAATAAAAACAAGTTTTTTTCCGCTATGCAATTGGTTTATCCGCGGGAACCGGGAATCTTTTCCCTATTCTGTCCCTGGAAAGGGACAAAGTGGGATCATCTAAGAAAGTCCCTTTTTTTTTCTTTTTTTTTTCTTTTTTTAAAAAGCGGAGGGGAAATTATAGTTAGTTTTTTAAAAAATTAAAACAAACATAACGCAAAAGCGGGCGACCCAATAGCCGAGGGGAAATTAAACGGGGATGAGAA
Source organism: Mercenaria mercenaria (assembly GCF_021730395.1). Taxonomy (NCBI): domain Eukaryota; kingdom Metazoa; phylum Mollusca; class Bivalvia; order Venerida; family Veneridae; genus Mercenaria; species Mercenaria mercenaria. The sequence goes on along the minus strand of NC_069368.1, from coordinate 21,579,914 downwards.
AGGGGAAAAAAATTTTACCTTTTTTTGCTTTACGGGGAAAATTAACTTAAAAAAATCCAATTTAGGGGGTCTTAAAAATTAGATTTCTAACAAAATTAAAATTCAAAAATCAAAATATGTTTAAATTACCTTTTACACTGGAATTAAAAATGCCGATTGTTCCCCCTATTATCTTTAAAAAAAAATAATTTTAATTCTAAAACAACAATGGACTTTTTTTTTGCAATATAGGTGAAACCCGGCCGATTTTTTTTTCAATACATTTAAATCGATAATTTTAATTGTCCCCCCCAAAAAAAAATAATACGGGCGCCGCCATATTTTTTATTATCCGTCACTTGCAGTATTTTCGACCCGATATCAGGGGCCGTTATCTTTCTTGAAAAACCGTCAGTTGATCATGTGACCATGATATACGGTCAGTTGATCGTGACGTTTTTAATTTTTATATTGTTTTTTTATAAAAAAATTTTGCAACGAAACCATCAATTGTGTTGGAAATGTCCGAACTAAGAAAATGAGTGGTCAAATAATGAGTTTTTATTCAAAACGAAGAAGTTATTGCGATTTTGCCGTAATCACGTCATTATATAAGTGACGTCATTACGAATATGACGTCATTAAAGCGGTTGTCGCACACTTATTTTTGTAAAATAAATTGCCAAATATCGGAAAATGAAGTAATGACAAGATAAATAGAGTAATAGGTTAGTGCCTAAGATGGAGAAAATTTATCTGGCTCGGCTCCAGACGTTATCAGGTTCGCCTTCGGCTCACCCGATAACCTCCTCCACCTCGCCAGATAAACTTTCTCATCTACGGCACTAACCTATTATTCTCTACGTACAAGAAGCGACGCGACGTCATTTAGCATTACGGTCTATGGAGAAAAATACAAAAATGAACATATCAACTTTTTTTTAGAAAAATGAAAAAAGTGCCTAGAGATATGAACCTGCACTATATAAAAACATATTTCAGGGCATCATAACGCTAATCATAACTTTAAAAATGATGTTAACCAGATTGGTGGGACAGACTTAAGTTCACGGTCATTAACAGCACGAGAGTCATCTGGCATGGTGTACCAGATGGGTTTTTCTTGCATATCAGACGGGGATTTCCGGTATTTTTACCGGTGCTGGAAAAATCCATCATACACCCAGGGGTGTAAGATGACTCTCGTGCTTTAAATGAGGTATTACGAACTACACATATATGTGGAAGATTTATGTAGTAATTTATTTTATTTCGAAAACGGATGATAAAAATCCAATACCTTGACAGTTCCTCTTTGTTCCTGGTGGTATATTTCTCAATTCAAAACACGTTATCTTATCAAAAAAATCATAACGTTACGCTGCAATGATAAAACAAAACCGGAACTAAACATTGTTATTTGTCTTTGAAACGTCATGACGTCTTTCCTGTTTACGGACGTTGGTTTCGCGCGCTTTGTTTAAATACGCTGCTATAAGAAATAGTTCTAAAAAGAAAGCTGTTCGATTGATTTTATTTTTATTATTATTTCTTAATATCGGTATGCAAGAAAAGGATTCTGTCACTGGTTATAGGTGCATATAGGAATATCCGGCTCTCGGGTAACTGTTTAGGCGGTAACTTGGTAGGAACCTCGTTACCGCCTAAACAGTTACCCTCGAGGCCGGAAATTCGCATCTGCACCTACAACCAATGAAAGAATCTTATATGCGGGCATGGGTAAAATCACCGGAAACGTCAGTCCAATGTGCAAGAAATACGTATATGGCACGCCAATTGTCCAATAATAACGTGAACCAGGTTCATGGTCGAAAAACTAGGATTAACAATCGGTAAACTAGGTTTTTCGAACATAAAACCAGGGATTTCGAATACTTACCTATATTTTCGAACGAAAACATAAGATAAAGGGCGTATACCATAGTTTATGCCCGTGAACCCAGGTTAACGTCCGGTGAAATTAATTCGTTTGAACTATGAAATTTGGTTGTTATTCTAAGTTCACTAGCTGTAACGACAGATACGTATTAGACCTTCCTGCTCATAGTAAGGGGGCAGTAGAACCCCTCTGACAAAATAGACTGGATCTGCGCATGTCTAAAGCGTAACAACACAACAAGTAAAACCTACATTTTGCATTTTTAAGGTCACTGATTTTTAACTATACAATAACATCTCTGACAGACGGAGGATTGGAGATTAGCACTGGTCTTTCACATGTATGATGTTTCGGTAAACCGTCTTTCTGTGAAAATAGCCGAAATTTTGTTGAAATCTAAAAGCAATTCAAAAGAACATAGGGGGCCTTCGTGGCCGAGTGGTTAAGGTCGCTGACTTCAAATCACTTGCCCCTCATCGATGTGGGTTCGAGCCTCACTCGGGGCGTCGAATTCTTCATGTGAGGAAGCCATCCAGCTGGCTTACGGAAGGTCGGTGGTTCTACCCAGGTGCCCGCTCGCGATGAAATTATGCACGGAGGGGCACCTGGGGTCTTCCTCCACCATCAAAGCTGGAATATCGCCATATGACCTAAGTTGTGTCGGTGCGACGTTAAACCAAAAACAAACAAACAAAAGAACATAATAAAACTAGAAAATATGTTGCAGGCTATCGTTGATTAATCTGGTGAACATAATAGATCCATCATTGATCTCGTGTAAAGTCGTGAAAATTCCAAATGTAATAGTATTTAGTGCCTTTTAAGTTTAATACAGATAAAATGTAGCTGAAACTTGGACCAAAAACTTACGCAATATTCAAGATGACGTATTTTTGTGTAAGTCTGCTGTTATATAACCTGTATAATGCGCACATTTTTGTTTGGTACCTGCACTGGGATAGCGCAGATCTACGGAGTGTTCGATCCTCGGGCGGGACATATGTTATCCGTGGCAATTTGATGAAAGACATTGCATCTGAAATCATTCATCCTCCACTTCTTATTCATGTGGGGAAGTTGACAGTTACTTTCAGAGAACAATTTGTACTGGTACAGAATCCATGAACACTGGTATATTCTTAGGTTAGGTTAACTGTCCGCCGATATATGACTGAAATACGGTTGAAAAACGGCGTTAAACTCAAGACAAACAAACACTTTTTTACACATACAGTGCAAGAGCAATACAATTTCAGCTTTAGAGAGTTTATGTACGGATACGGATCTCGCTAAAGTTATCAGATGCGACCATCAAACAATAGAAATAACGCCTGACCAACTTTGCTTACTAGAGCTAGATACTCCTGTGAACACACCCTGGTACCGGCGCTCCCAAGTACAGGTGGCACTCACACATACAGCGCTCGATAAGCGATTTTGGAGGAGCGGTGGTTTAAGTATTTCTTATTGTATCTCCGGTAATTCAAAACTTTTCTTAAAATGAAAGATATCTGCACCCTGATGAATAATTGGTGACTATGTTTTGTGAGTGTCACAACATTCCATCTTGAAATAAACAAAATACGGCGAGTTAAACGTAAACGTTTGACTCAAAAATGTCAAATGTCAAAAAAACACGTAAAATACTCAGTAAATACTCCAAATGTATTCATTTTTGATACAGTATCGTATAGTCATGTCTTCCTACAATAACCAGTTCAAATTTCAAGACTTAATTTGTTATATTTAAAGAATGACTCGTGTTTAAAGATGGTAAGGGGTTTCAAAACGGCACTCACATGGCACAGGTGTTAATTTTTTTGGCGCTCAACAAGTACAGCTAGAGAAAAGTCTTCAGAAATGTAGACCTTGTTGTTGTTTACTCTCAGTGTTTTGTCCGTATATATGATCATACATCTTTATACCGTTAAAAAACTGACTCTAGAAGTCGACCTTTTTATGTTAAAACTTACGGCGACAATATTTTAACATTATTTTTTATGAAAAAGCTTGTTGAAAGCTGATAAATGCTGAAATTTGATATGTCCTAGGATTTCGTTGAAAAATGAAAAACGTGCTTCAAAATATTCTCATTGGGATCAGTGGACGGTAAGGTTTGCAAGAAGATATGTGTGTGCTTGCGTGCGTTTGTGCGTGCATATGCGTTTGGTTAAACGCCGTTACTAAACAATATTTCAGGTCAATCTCAACGTTTTTGAGTACCAGTATAATGCTATGAACATCCGTATGAAATATATATATATATATATACAGAGCCAGATCGATACTTTTTGTTGGGGTGTGGAATAAATGTTTGATTACAGAGTTAGTAAAACTCATTTATAACGGACTGACAAGTTTTTTATTCTTTTCTTTATTTTAACAACTTACCATACGCCTACATTGAATGTATAATAAATGCTGAACTTCTTACGAACAATATTTTACTTGTATTATTAGATTTAAGATTCAGTAAACACTCATAACAGAGAAATGGAAGATTTTTACGGTGGCTGATTTATACCATTTCATCAATTCTCCACGCGACCCCGTCGAGCGAAAACACGAGAATTAAAAAAAGTTAAACGCGGAGTGTTTAGCGAGCAAAAATTCAATAACATGTGCGGAGCGAAAACACGATTATGGGGAGGGGGGGGGGGGGGTGCTGGCGTTGAGCGAGATTCAAGATGTAAAGCGGCTGGGTGCCCGGGTGCCCACCAATGTTATGCCTATCAAAACTCAACTCCTTGCTCGGAGCCCGCTGATCAGCAAGTTTTTGCTCGACTCCCCCCAACGATTTACATATTAAATCTAAACTTTTGGTCTGCGATTCTCCATAGAGAAAATACTAGGAATAAGAAAGGGCGGGAGCGTGGATTGAAAACATGATAATTAGTGGGGGCGCTGAGCGAAAAGTCGATATTTACGTTATAAATCGGCGCCCAAAATTAGTGGAAAGACGGAATGGCATATATCAGCCATTAAAGAATTTTGTTAAAATGTCTGTTAGGTTCAAAAGACGCTCATATTTTAATATCTTATTAATTCAAGGAATTTATCAATTAATGAGTTTTTGTTTGGCTCTCTCATGAATTGATGTGAGTCATTCCGATTTAATAGCAGACATGAGACGTGATGACTAGTTCCATTAACTACTGTTTAATCCAACATCAGACTGTTCTTGGTGGTGTTATCTCTACCACACATAACTAACCAGTCCGATTCATCTCTTTTACGTTGTAGTTGGCTTAGAGCTGACGATTTCTCCACATTTCTGAAGACCTTTCTCTAGCTGTACTTGGTGAGCGTCAAAATAATACACACCTGTGCCATGTGAGTGCCGTTTTGAAACCCCTTACCATCTTTAAACACGAGTAATTCTTTAAATATAACAAATTAAGTCTTGGAATTGGAACTGGTTATTGTAGGAAGATATGACTATACGATACTGTATCAAAAATGAATACATTTGGTGTATTTACTGAGTATTTTACGTGTTTTTTTGACATTTGACATTTTTGAGTCAAACGTTCACGTTTAACTCGCCGTAGTTTGTTTATTTCAAGATGAAATGTTGTGACACTCACAGAACATAGTCATCAATTATTCACCAGGGTGCAGATATCTTTCATTTTACAAAATCTTTTGAATTACCGGAGAAACAATAAGAAATACTTACACAACCGCTCCTCCAAAATCGCTTATCGAGCGCTGTATGTGTGAGTGCCACCTGTACTTGGGAGCGCCGGTACCAGGGTGTGGTGAAGAAAATCAAAATTCTGTCTGAAAAGAAATTCGAAACAAGAACTTTTAAAAAGTTATTAATCAGAGATTTACACAGAGAAAAACACTGAACATAGAAATTCTCGAAATCCTATATTTAATTTTACAAACTGCTAACAGTCTAGATCTAGGGCTTTTTAAAGGTTTATACTTATCATCCCTTTAGAGTAGGGATGGAATATAAGTTCTCGATTGTACAGCAACATTTTTTCACCTAAATGTGAAACACTGGTCGGTGATTTCTAATAATTTGTGGATGCAATATATGTGAACGAACAGAGTTGCAACAAGTGGTTTTCAAACATTTCAGGCCTGATATTTTGGGACCCCTCTTTTTATAGTTTGATGAAGATTCTATTCAGACTACTGTATGTAAGAAGTTGATCCACATTGAAATCGGACACCAAAACAAAACCGTTTTCAAAACAAGATTATTTTGACAATATTTGCAAAATTCATGTTAAATTCATTAGAAAAAAATAAAACTGGTGAAATTAAAAAAAAAATGTTTTCAGTCGGGTTCGATCTTCAAACCTTTGGCGTGTTAAGTTAGCGCGCTACCACCAAGCTACAGCCCTACATGATTATGAATAAATATGTATATTTATCCTGTCACTTGCAGTATTTTCGACCCGATTTCGATGTAACTCAGTGCAGACTTAGAGCGGTCTTCTGCGCATGCCCGAAAGTGATTATCAATTGTAGCGCACGGCAAAAATATGCATATTTTTGCATGTCCGCATGCATTTAGTGTACAATATGCATAAAATACTGACTAAAGGTTAGGGTTAGTATCACCATGGTTACAAAATATATACATTTATGATATTTTCGTTCAAATTTAGTTAATCCGGTATGTACCGGAGTCTGTAATTTATACCGGCGCTCCAAGTCTGCATTGAGTCACAGTTGACACGTGACCAGTGATATACGGTCAGTTGATCATGTGACCTTATGATCGATATTGTTGTCATAAGAAATTTTGCATTGAAACCATCACCATTGTGTTGGAAATGCCCGAACTAAGAAAATGAGTGGTCAAATAATGAGTTTTTATTCAAAAACGAAGAAGTTATTGCGATTTTATCGGTGATTATGTCATTATATAAGTGACGTCATTACGAATATGACGTCATTAAAACGGTTGTCGCACACTTATGTTTGTAAAATAAATTGCCAAATATCGGAAAATGAAGTAATGACAAGATAACCTCCTCCACCACGCCAGATAAACTTTCTCATCTACGGCACTAACCTATTATTCTCTATATCTATACATAACTGATTTCAGTTCCGGCAGCATACATTGAAAATCAAGATAAATCAAAGAAATATAAATAAATAATTTTATAGCTCTTTATGTAAGTATATCGGGCACTGTTTTTTTTTTAATTATCAATCACTCATTTACGTTGTTATTCACAGTTCAAAAGAATAAGCGGGTCGCTATAATCATCCGTAATTGGCGTAAACTGCAAGCCTCTATTGACTCCAATTCAAACAAACATAATACCGTTAAAGTATAGGACTAGTTTATTTCAACGGGTTTTTGAAATCACAGGAGTAATAAAAACAAGAGGGCCATGAAGGCCCTGTATCGTTCACCTGACCTATTGACCTAAAGATCATCAAGATTAACATTCTGGCCAAGTTTCATTAAGATATGGTCATAAATGTGGCCTCTAGAGTGTTAACTAGCTTTTCCTTTGATCTGACCTGGTGACCTAGTTTTTGACCCCAAATGACCCGGTTCGAACTTGACCTAAAAATTATCAACATTAACATTCTGACCAAGTTTCATTACGGTACGGTCATAAATGTGGCTTATACAGTGTTAACAAGTTTTTCCTTTGATTTGACCTGGTGACCTAGCTTTTGGCCCCATCTGACCCAGATTTAAAGCTGACCTAAAGATCATCAAGATTAACATTCTGACGAAGTTTCATAAAGATATGGTCATAAATGTGGCCTCTAAAATACTAAATAACTTTTCCTTTGATTTGACCCGGTGACCTAGTTTTTGACCCAACATGACCCAGATTCGAACTTGACCTAAAAATCATCAAGATTAACATTCTGATTAGGATTCATGAAAATAAAGTCATAAATGTGGTCTCTAAAGTGTTAACAAGCTTTTCCTTTGATTTGACCAAGTGACCTAGTTTTTGACCTCACCTAATCCAGATTTAAACCTGACTAAAAAATCATCAAGATTAACATTATGACTAAGTTTTATTAAGATATGGTCATAAATGTGACCTCTAGAGTGTTAAGTAACATTTCTTTTGATTTGATCTGGTGACCTAGTTTTTGACCCTACATAACCCAGATTCAAATTGGACCTGAAAATCATCAAGACTAACATTCTGACCAAGTTTCATGAAGATACAGTCATAAGTGTGGCCTCTACAATGTTAACAAGCTTTTCCTTTGATTTGACCTGGTGACCTAGTTTTTGACCCCAGATAATCCAATATTAAACTCGTCCAAGATTTTATTGAGGGTAACATTCTGACCAAGTTTCATTAAAGTTGGGCCAAAACTGTGACCTCTAGAGTGTTAACAAGCTTTTCCTTTGGTTTGACCTGGTGACCTTGTTCTTAAACCCAGATAACCTAATATCAAAGTCATCCAAGATTTCATTGAGGGTAACATTCTGACCAAGTTTCATTAAGATTGGGCCAAAATTGTGACCTCTATAGTGTTAACAAGCTTTTCCTTTGATTTGACCTTATGACCTACTTTTTGACCCCAGATAACCCAATATCAAATTCAACCAAGATTTTATTGAGGGTAACATTTTGACCAAGTTTCATTAAGATTGGGCCAGAATTATGACCTCTAGAGTGTTAACAGTCAAATTGTTGACGACGGACGAACGGACGGACGACGACGGACGACGGACACAGGGCGATCACAAAAGCTCACTTTGAGCACTTCGTGCTCAGGTGAGCTAAAAATCGAAAGATTTCCCGTATGTATATTACTGGAGGGGGAAGAAGCATAAAATTTGTACAGGCCGGTATGTCTTCGACAACAATATGACGTCTTCCTCGGCAATGAAGCGAAAAAGGGGGTCAATGACCCATCATGTGGTCAGTTTGGGCGCGATCTTTTTGCATAATACCACAGTCACACATACGGCGCGGATAGCTACGTTTAGCCACAGATAGAAACGTAGTTATCCGTATCAATCCGTACCTGAACTGTTCCTTAAAGTAGTAATCCGTATCAATCCGTACCAACCCGTACGGCTTAGGTACGGATCGATACGGATTACTACGTTTCTATCCGTGGCTAGACGTAGCTTTCCGCGCCGTATGTGTGACTGGGGTATAAGAACAATACTGGGCTATTGGCCTTTGGGAATTAATATAAATACACCACTTCGATATGTAACGTTTTCTTGGAGAATACGGAAATGCATCACAATGCAAGTTTTTACGACCAAAATCAATAAATAAAAGAACAACTTTTAATACAACTGTTTTGTTACAATATTTTGGTAGCTCTATATCACTCTTGATAACATATCTAATATTGCAGACTCGCATTTTTTCAAGGCGACTCAACTGATTGGGAACTATTTTATTTTAACGGAGTTTTACTAGATCTTGAAGTGATTAAAAAATGGATTAAGGGAAAATATCGTCTATGTAAATTTTTGTGCAGGGGTAGAGAAGGTGTTGGAAGTGTTAGTGGGGGGGGGGGGGGGGGGGGGGGGGGGGGGGGGCGAGTGTGGTTGCACTGGCTGGTTTGTCTTCGATAACCGTCCAAAAACAAAACAAGTGTCAGTATGCCTAAAGGGGCCCCACCTCCGGACAGTCAAACGCCTTTAAAAACTCACCATTTTCAAAGAACTGTTACACATGTTTGTTTTGATGCATTTGCAATAGCGTGCGAGTGTTGAAATTTCACATAACTAAGTGGAACACAGATTTCAGCAATTGTTTATTTTTATTTCTTTACAAATGGCATTCATTTTCAAAGGGGGACAACTTTTTCAGAATATTTTAAGTAGAGGACAGTACGGCAGAACATGTAATGGTCAGGTAAAACGATGTTGTTCATTTATCAAAAATTTCTGTGCTTTAGTGATATACTCCTAAACCTTAACCAAAGTACAACGATATTCATGTTGTTGGTTAAATTACTGCATATGACAAATCTGATTCAAAGCCCGCCCGCTTAGCTCAGTAGGTAGAGCGTAGACTAGGTAGAGCGTCGGTCTACGGATCGCGGGGTCGTGAGTTCGATCCTCGGGCGGGGCGTATGTTCTCCGTGACTATTTGATAAACGATATTGTGTCTGAAATCATTAGTCCTCCAACAAAAAGCCAGTGTGCATAATATTCATCAGTGTAATTTTTCCTTTCTTGTTTGACAATGCCTTTTTTTAAGATTTGCATCTCCAGCCAATTGCCTGTATGCAGGATGCAGACCTAAAGCAGTCATTTTATATCCCCATAACAGTATAATAACAGTATTATTCATGTTTATTTAATAAACACATGGTGTGTCAGCTGTGGAATCTGTATACTAGTTTAATATGAGAAATGTTTCCACAGGTTTATTTTTACTACAAAATAGATACATTAAAAAACACAAATAATACATATTCTTGGTGACTTTGAAAATGGCATTATGCATATAAATTTAAGATACACAGTTACTCACATGTATAAAGAAAACAGCAATATACTGAGATGAAGAGACATAAACCAGTTCAGAATAATTCATTTACGAGTGTGTACGCAATTTAACTTGCAAGCTTTTGCTTTTTTTTGTGGTGTACAAAAAATTTAAAAAAATGTATCCTTTTTGGACTTAATTTTTATCCCCCCCCCCCCCAAAAAAAAAACCCACCCACCTCCACCCCGACCCAAATTTTTTGAAAAATCTCCCGTAAACCAGAAAATAAAAAAAAATGCTGGCCTAACTGAGTCAATATGACATGAGTTAATATCAAAATATTTTTCAGACTGGACAGGAAATTATCAATGCTGACTTTTGACATTGACCTTTGAGAAAGGGGTCTGGGTATTGCATCTCAGTATGGGGAACATTTGTGTTAAGTAATGTTAAAATCCCTTCATGGATGAGTTCATGAGTAATGGACTAGACAGCGTAAAAATCCTAATGACCTTTGACTTTTATGTGAATGTGACATTTGAGCTAGGGCCTAGGTTTAGGAATATAAATTGTCTCATTATGAAGAACATTTGTGCCACAAAGTATTAAAATTCCTTGATGAATGGCTGAATTACGGACTTGACAAGAAACAATATTTACCCTACTGAACTTTTACTTCAAAGAGTCATCTTGTTTGTTTTGTTTGTTTGTTTTGGTTTAACGCCGTTTTTCAACAGTATTTCAGTCATGTAATGGCGGGCAGTTAACCCAACCAGAGTTCCTGGATTCTGTACCAGTACAGACCTGTTCTCCGCAGGTAACTGCCAACTTCCCCACATGAATTATCAGAGGTGGAGGACGAATGATTTCAGACACAATGTCTTCTATCAAATCGTCACGGAGAGCATACGCCCCGCACGGGGATCGAACCCGCAACCCCGCGGTCTGTAGACCAACGCTCTCCCTACTGAGCTAAGCGGGCGGGCTAAGAGTCATTTTGTTCTTTGAGCTAGGGATCGGAGTGTTGTGCAGGACAAATCCTCTCCTTATAGGGAACATTTGTGTCAAGTAAAGTTTAAATTCCTTGATGGATCATAGAGTTATGGACCAGACAGGAAAACAACCCTATTTACCTTCAGACTCCGACTGCGCTTTGACCTTTTTTGAGTTAGGGATATAGATGTTGTGCAAGACAAGTTGTCTCCTTATGTTATGGACCAGACCGTACAAAAAATATCCTGACCCTTGACCTCCAAGTGTGGTATTTACCTTTCAGCTATGAATCTGGATTTTGCAAATGATACATCATCTTACTAGGGTGAAAATGTGCATTTTTTTACTATTTCAGGGACAATAACTCTGGAATTAAGGGATGGAGACAGACAAAAAAGGAGGTGCACAAGTTCATATCATGATAAAGACTCCTGCAAGATTTAATCAATGTATATGAAATACTTTTAGAGATAGGCACGTTACAAGATGAAAACGTGCAATTTTTACTATTTCAGGGGTCATAACTCTTGAAATAGGTGGCGGAGTCAGATGAAAAAGGAGGTGCGCATGTTCATATCATGATAAGGACTCATGCAAGGTTTAATCAATTTATATTACTTTTTGAGTTCGGCGCGTCACAAGGTGAAAATGTGTATCTTTGACTATTTCAGGTACCATAACTCTAGAAACAGGGGGTGGGGACAGATGAAAAATAGTAGGTGCGCAAGTTCATATCATGATTAAGGCTGATGCAAGTTTCAACCTATATCAAATTCTTTTTGAGCTACGCTTGTCACAAAGTGAAAATGTGCAAGTTTGACTATTTCAGGGGCCATAACCCTGAAAATAGGGGGCGGAGCCAGATGAAAAATAGGAGGTGCGCAAGTTCGTATCATGATAAAGACTCATGCTAGGTTTCATCAATTTATATCAAATACTTTTTGAGCTGGGCGCATTACAAATTTCGGACGGACGGATGCACGGACAAGACCAAATCTATAGGCCCCACAACTCATGGGGGGACAAAATGCCAAACTGATCTTTGTCATCCAAGTATGACCTTTACATCTGAGCTAGGGGATCAGAGTTTTGCATGTTGTCTCATCATGGGGAACATTTGTCTGGAGTAATATTAAAATCATTTTATGAATAACAGAGTTATGGACTAATCTTTTAAAATACTGAGTTAAATACATATGATAAAATTGCCTTTACTCGTTAGATTACATATTGTGGAAGAAATGTAGCTAGGTTTTACAAAATTTTAAACAGTCCCACAGGACTCAACCTTATTTTTTATACCCCTGCCAAACATGTTTATGTGTGTGTGGGGGGGGGGGGGGGCGCGCTATATAGGAGTCAGTTTTGTCCCGTCCCGTTGCGTACCGAAATCTAATATCTCAGTTATTACTAAATAGATTTGATTCAAACTTAAAACAGATGTTCCACTTTATCACCTGCATCATGTGACACAAGGTGTATAACTCTGACACTAATTTTAATGAATTATGTCCCCTTTTAATTAGAATTTAACGTTAATTTTGATGTATTATCACTATATCTCAGTTATTACTGAATGGATTTGATTGAAACTTAAAATAGATGTTCCACCTCATCACCCACATCATGTGACACAAGATGCATAACTCTGACACCAATTTTTCATGAATAATATCCCCTTTTACTTAGAATTTAATGTTAATTTTGATGTATTTTCACTATATCTCAGTTATTACTAAATAGATTTGATTCAAGCTTAAAATAGATGTTCCACCTCATCACCCACATCATGTGACACAAGGTGCATAACTCTGACACCAATTTTCATGAATTATGCCTTTTTACTTAGAATTTAAGGTTGATTTTGATGCATTTTTACTATATATCATCCTGATTGGCTTAGAGCCAAAGGGAAGTAACCTTATTTGAAACTTTTGTACTGAGTTACTTCGCCATAAATTCTAAGTATTAGTCTGTTTTTAGAAATTCTATTTTTAGATTTTCAATATTTTGGGTATTTTTCTAACTTTTTTATTATTAGTCCTATGTAAAAAGTAAATACATTTTTCTGTGGTAACATCTGTCGGGAAGACATGTTTTTGTATTCACTTTTTGTGTATCTCTATTATTAGAGATTTTTATATTTACCGCATCCTTCATCCTGGGCATACTAGTATTACTTATATGTGCTGTGGAAGCCCAGTATGAAGTACTCCAAAGACGACTAAATTTTTTTTAAGTATTAAGTTTTTGTTTTGTTTACGTTTTTATATTATTCTAAGTATTTTTAGAATTTCTTATGGTTGCCATTCTTCTGTGACAATACCATATTGTGGGGGTATAAGTCACTCCTGTGACAGTTCTAGTTCAATATTGGAGTTAAAATTCTGTCTCATTTAATACTTTTACTTGAGCATTGAGGCAACCTGAAAAAAATGATATCGACAGTTTTATTTTGTATTTTTTAATAACTAGCAATAGTTTGATGTTTCTTTCCATAATATTAATGGTAAAATGAATTCTCTGCAAACATTTTGGACAATGGCTATCACTTTGAAATTTGTCTTTATTTTTATAAATTATACGATTATACGAAAGTTATACAAAACAGCATGGTAAATATTGTTTAATTTTTAAATTGCAAAACAGTGCAAAACAAGGTCAACTTTAAGAATATTGTAACCAAGCGAATGTCATTGAAAAAAAACTATTAGGTATGTAACACCTTAAGCATTCATAGATTTGAAGAGCTAAATAATCAATTTGCTGATTTCATCCCAAAACACAGGTATCCAATTTTACATGACAAATCTGTTATATTTATTTTTAACATTTTAAATACTGTAATGTGATCTCTAACTGTCATACAGCATATTTAAAAAAAAATATGACACATTTAAAATCATTCAACCGTGTTTCAAACTATATATATAAATGTTCTCTATGCTGGCACTTTGTCAACCTTTTAATAAGTAACTACGCAGTTTAAATATGGAGAGGATTAGGAAAGATTGCTGATTTTGAATCAAGAAAAGGTATCTACTTTCAAAGAATCTAAACTTTATTCAAATTTATGTTTTAATGTGATATTCTTGACATTTTCATTGCACTAACAAAAACATTTTTATAAAACTATAAAACCAATTTATAACAAAAATGAAAGTACATAAAAGCCTAATAGGGCAAGGTATTTTTAAGTTAAATTTTGTTAATGCATTTTATGATAACCCTTTTTGGATCGACTACTAGTCCAAATAATTTGACGTCAGAACTGATTCACAGAACTGAGATATTTTCATGATAGGGCATAATCCCTCTCTTTACGTCAAAACCAGTAAAGACCTTTTCTGTGGTGAAAACAGATTTAGATAAAAACATGATCAGGCAATATACTTAAACGATGAAATCGTAAAACAAAATAAAATTGAATCATTTTATGGTTTAAACACAACAGTAAAATACGTTAATAAAGCATAAACACTATATATTTCATTTTGGCTACCTCGCTGTATTACACGTCCGCCATTACACTTAGTATAGGCTGACTATGGAATCCCGGTGTGACATGCTTTTTGCGTTTTGCTATTTGCTTTTTGCGTTTTGCCTTTTGCACCGGGAGTCCATATTATGCAGTTATGTACATGTTAGAAAACGCAAAAAGCAACCCGCAAAAAGCAAAAACCAAGAAGCAACACACAAACAGCAAAAAGCAACAACCAAAACGCAAAAATACCAAAAATCAAAACGCTAAATGTATAGGGATTTCGTAAAATGCAGCCGATTTCTCTGCTATAGAAATTCAAAATAACTACCAATTTTATATCTTTAAAGATGCTTTTACGTTGTTATAGTCATATATTTTTAAAAAAGGAAAAATAGCAAAAGACAAATAGCAAAACGCAAGAGGCCAAAAAAACTAAATGCAAAAAGCAAAACACAGAAAGCAAGTAGCAAAAAGCATTGTTACGTATTACGTACTCCTGTCTATTTGATTTTTATATAGCAAAAAGTTAAAAAGCAAAAGACAATCAGCAAATAGCAAGAAGCAAAAGGCAAAACGCAGGAAGCAAATCGCAAAAAGCATGTCGCACCGGGATTCCATAGCACGGGTACTAAACAGTGCCTGCGGCACTGCCTGTGCCGACGAGGATTGAAGGCACTTCGCTTCCTGTACCGCAGGTACTTCGTCAATATTTACAAAACGAGCGAGATCGGTAAGTGATTTTTGTCATTTTTATCATTTTGTAACTGCATGAAGCATTTTTTCAAAAATCGGGGAATGTAGCGGGGTGTAAATGTATCTTATCTACATATCCATGCTTAAATTTGTGGCAAAAGATCAAATTCCTAGAAACGTAAGGACAAATAAGTTTAGAATGAAACGTGATTTTTTCACATCATTGACTGTTTAGACTCGATTTCTTTTCGCTGACCAAAACGATGCCGTCTCTGCCGTCGTAAATCATATTTATAAATGACATGTGATCTGCTAAAACATAAAATGTGTCCAGAAAATTCCGAATTTGAACGTTATGCCAATTTTGAAAAAGTGCCGCAGGCATTTCGACGATGCCGCAGCCCCTTCGAGGTGCCGCAGGCACTTCTAAAAGTTTCATAAATTTGGCCCATAACTAACCAAATCTCAAATAACTCGCATTCGTACGATTATATTTTATATTCACAAATATAAAAAAGTATAGCAATCGGTTTATCTTCGCGGGTAATCTTAAACTCTAGTACGCGATTGTTCCGGTCAGTTAATTTCCCAAACATTATGCTTTTTTCTCTGTCCGTCCTATGCTGCCCGATATGTTATTCTTTTTTTTCAAAGTTTTGTTTGCAGGAAACGAATAGGTTTTTACGTACATGTAAAAATTCTCCAGTTTGATCGTTTATGAGGTATACTTATATAAGTTCTCCATTTTTCTGAAAACATTTTTACAATATATATATATATATATATATATATATATATATATATATATATATATATATATATATATATATATTCTTTTTTTTTTTTTTAAATATACTTAACATTTCCAGGAAACGTTAGGCTATTAAAATAACTACAGAAAATTTCAACATCAATATAGTTTCGGATTTTATACCGAAATAACTGTCTAGCTAGTAAGTGTTAGCTGTCCACAATGGGCTCTTACACAAATGGTATCGAGATTATAATGTGAATCATCGCAATAATATTTACAGGAAAATTCTGACTATTGAGACTCTTATTAGAAAACTTCGCTTTATCACGGTAATTTCTTGAAGTATCGCGACAGCTACCTGCCTATCTCATGGCAGAGGTTATAATGCAGTAATTCGGTCAAAAATGTGCTTCCGTGGTGTAGTCGAAAGAAGTCTCTAGTAAATAGATCCTAAATTTTCCATTTTTCGCGCAACTGCGCGTAAATCGGGAGCCAAATGAGCATTATTTCACTCGTGGAATGAATTTTAAATAAAATAGGACATTTTTCATGCTAATACTCGCATGTTTTCGAGTTGTTTTACGTGAAAACAAAGTAGGGTTTTTATTCTGCTGACCGCTTTCTGAAATGCGGCAATATGAGAGTACCTGACTTCAGTTGACTTGCATTTCACTGCATACTATTAAACATCCCTTTTTCTTTTCGTTTGCTTGAAGGAAATGTACGGGTATCTTGTGGAAAATAGGTCTACGACGGAGTGAAAATCTAGAAACTGTAACAAAATTGTTCTGAAGTAGCTGAATTTTATCTGAAATTTTTTATTGGTATATAGCCTATACCACCATAATGGATTGATATTTAAAGCGTTACAAAGGTTTGGTCCCTTTTATTTTACAACTATTAAGTCAATTTTCTACAGTATCATGGGTGCATTTAGTTTCTGCCCTTCTGTTTCTCTGTCACAGTTCCATTTGTCTAGTTTCGGCCAAATTTATGTCCCGATACTTTTTGAAAGTGCCTGCGGCACCTCGAAGGGGCTGCGGCATCGTCGAAATGCCTGCGGCACTTTTCCAAAATTGGCATAACGTTCAAATTCGGAATTTTCTGGACACATTTTATGTTTTAGCAGATCACATGTCATTTATAAATATAATTTACGACGGCAGAAACGACATCGTTTGGGTCAGCGAAAAGAAATCGAGTCTAAACAGTCAATGATGTGAAAAAATCACGTTTCATTCCCAACTTATTTGTCCTTACGTTTCTAGGAAATTGATCTTTTGCCACAAATTTTAGCACGGATATGTAGATAAGATACATCTACACCCCGCTACATTCCCCGATTTTTGAAAAAATGCTTCATGCAGTTACAAAATGATAAAAATGACAAAAATCACTCACCGATCTCGCTCGTTTTGTAAATATTGACGAAGTACCTGCGGTACAGGAAGCGAAGTGCCTTCAATCCTCGTCGGCACAGGCAGTGCCGCAGGCACTGTTTAGTACCCGTGCATAGGCTGACAGTGCGGTTGGTCGTTATCGATCACACGACATGAATCGGAGCCATGTAAAATTTGTGTAAACTTTAAAGGTGTGTTGTTTATAACAGTGACAAACTCGTGTTTTGCCTTTTATTCACATAAACATCAATTGAATGGAAGGAAAAAATGGATATTCTTTCCAGGTATCTTAAAATTTCACTAATGTTTTTGGTTTTTAATAGTTAAAATGCTATTTAAAAATCGCCGCCTGCCCGCTTGGGGAAGCGAAGACATAGTTGTCCAAATGGCTGTTCGGTGTATGTACGTGCGTGCGTCCGTACGGATTTGTTTGTCCGGACCCTAACTTTGACATGCATGGAGCACAGGAGACTGTGCATGGAGCAATCTTGTTTATATTTGGCATGAATGTTAAGGTAGTTCTGCAGGTTTGGATCGAACTTTTTCTACAATGTAGAATTTGATTAAACACTGATTTTTCAAAACTTCAGAATATACCTAGAAAACTCAGCAAATAAAAAATATGATTTTTTTGCTACACTGATTTGAAAAGTTTGGACCTCACGCGATATTTCATAATGGGAGTTTCTGGGAAAACCATAACTTTCATAACATTTTCGCGAATAGAAATTTTTCTACAATGTAGATTTTGATTAAACTTCTCACAGCTGTAAGTAAACACATGGCCTATAATTTGGTGAAATAAAATAAAATTGTGCTTATTTTTGAGATATTTGACCAAGATTAAAGTGAACCGGACATTTCACGCTAATTTTAAGACATTTTTTTTAAATTTTTTAACGTGTCATATGTTTTAATATCATATTTTGACTATAGAAATATGCTATTGTAATAAATTTACTCACAGGTTTCGATTAAATCATAAAATTATTTTCATTTCCGTACGCCGAATCCAGGCTTTATTCTACGTTTTCCGGATAATTGATGTTACGCCATCACTTCCGGTTTATCAAACGTGCAGAACTACCTTAACCTCAGTGAGGCGGAGTGTCATGCGCAAACCCCGGGTTCCTATCTCACAATGTCAAGGTCACACTTAGATGTCAAATGTCAAATTCAATAATGACTTTGTCCGGAGCATTTCTTCTTCATGCATGAGGGATTTTGATGTAACTTGGCACAACTGTTCACCATCAGGTCCCTGGGTCTATGGTCAAGGTCATACTTAGAGGTCAAAGTATACAAGAATGACAACTTTGTCCGGAGCATTTCTTCTTCATGCATGGAGGGATTTTGATGTAACTTGGCACAAATGTTCACCACCATGAGACGGAGTGTCATGCGCAAGAACCAGGTCCTTAGGTCTAAGGTCAAGGTCACTCTTAGAGGTCAAAGGTCAGATACAAGAATGACTGTCCGGAGCATTTCGTTTTCATGCATAGAGGGATTATGATGCAACTTGGCACAATTGTTCACCATCATGAGACGGAGTATCATGCGCAAGAACCTAGAATTACTTCCCTTTGTTGTTACTAGAGAGCTAGCCTAGTTCTGGCTACCATAACTTAACTGACGCTGTTTTTATTTTCTGATCCGTAACAGCATATAAACATCTCTGAGCTGAAACTTTTTAGCTACAGCTAGCCTAGAAGAGTTTTAAGTCTTTTTTGTAGCGATTTGAACTGAAAAAACAAACAGTCCGAGATAGCAAGGGAAACAGCTGTAGTTCAATTAGTCTAAAAAAGATTCCTCCCTTTGTTTCTTTTACGTCCTTTGCATGCTCAGCAATACCACATTTTTCCACGAACAAACAGAGGTTAATATCTCATTCCAACTATTCAGATCATCAGACAAATCATAACTTTATTGTATCTACAACAAACATACTGATTTAATCTGTAAATGTTCTAGACTCTAGTTTATTAATAAAGGTATAAATTTATCTGTTGATGCAGGATTAATTTAAGGCGTAATTTCGCCCCAGTCAGTTCGTCCCAATTTTAATGGAATTGGTTAGAGATTAGTTACTCAGTATACAATAAGTAACATGTACGTATTATGTACTGTATAGCAAGTGTATAAAGTAATTCCTGGTAACAGTTATGATTAGTTGTTACCACGATTTTTGTAAAAATAAGTAGGTTCCTCACTTGGTGCTCAGCATTAAGAGGATAGTGCTAGGACTGGTCAGCCCGGTGTCAGTATAATGTGACTGGGTGGGGTATCATGCCACTTGCAAATGTCTAGGCGTGATATTCCGGTGAGACAGCACTATAAAGTTGGGCATTGTGCTCACTGCTACAAGTAGACACTGTCGTTTATATGACTGAAAATTCGTTGAAAAAGACGTTAAACCCGAACACACACACACATTTTTGTAAATGTTTTATTTATAATTACAACAAGTCATGAGCACAATCTATGCCTTATGTACTAAAGCAAAAAAAAAAAACCTATAAAAATAAATGTATTTTATAATTCATTGACTGAAGGAAACGTTAATTATTTTCATCGATCAGTTCCAAGACAAACTAGAGTTGTCACAGGAGTGACAAATTATACCCCACAATATGGCCTTGTCACAGAACTAAGCCAATGTCAAAGCCGAACTTGCCTGACCTTTGACCTACTGACCACAAAATCAATAGAGGTCATCTGCTAGTTATGATCAACATCCCTATGAAGTTTCATGATCCCTCAAGTTATTGCCCGTAAAAGGTTAAAATGACATTTGACCTTTGGAACTCAAAATCAATATGGGTCATCTGCTTGACATGACCAACCTCCAGATCACGTTTCCTGACCCTAGTCCCAAGCATTCTCAAGTTATTGTCCGAAAACTGTTTAAATGTTCTGGGTCACTGTGACCTTGACCTTTGACCTACTGACCTCAAAATCATTAGGGGTCATCTGCTACTCATAACCAACCTCTCTATCAATTTTCATGATCCTAGACCCAAACATTCTCAAGTTATCATCCGGAAACCGTTTAGCTGTTCCAAGTCACTGTGAACTTGCCCTTTGACCTACTGACCTCAAAGTAGAACTTGACAAGTATTTCATGATGTTAAAGCTGTGTACCAAAATTTATGATCATAGGCCCAAGCGTTCTCAAGTTATCATCCGGAAACCATTTAACTGTTCCGAGTCACTGTGACCTTGACCTTTGACCTACAGACCTCAAAGTCGAACTTGACCTGTATTTCATGATGTTAAATCTGTGTACCAAAATTTATGATCCTAGGCCCAAGCGTTCTCAAGTTATCATCCGGAAACCATTTAACTGTTCCGAGTCACTGTGACCTTGACCTTTCACCTACAGACCTCAAAGTCGAACTTGACCTGCATTTCATGATGTAACACCTGTGTACCAAAATTTATGATCCTAGGCCCAAGCATTCTCAAGTTGTCATCCAGAAACCATTTAACTGTTACGAGTCACTGTGACCTTGCCCTTTGACCTACAGACCTCAAAGTCAAACTTGACCTGCATTTCATGATGTTACACCTGTTATTAAAATTTATGATCCTAGGCCCAAGTGTTCTCAAGTTATCATCCGGAAACCATTTAAATGTTCCGAGTCCCTGTGACCTTGACCTTTGACCTACAGACCTCAACGTCGAACTTGACCTGCGTTTCATGATGTTACACATGTGTACCAAAGTTTGTGATCTTAGGCCCAAGCATTCTCAAGTTATCATGCGGAAACCGTTTAACTGTTCAGGGTCACTGTGACCTTGACCTTTGACCTACTGACCCCGATGTTACACCTGTGTACCAAAAATTATTTAAATTTGCCAAGCCTATCTAGAGTTATCATCCGGAAACGATGCAAAACCAACGGACAGACCGACCGCCAAGCTCACTCCTATATACCCACCCCACAAACTTCGTTTTGTGGGGGTATAATAAGAATTCAAGAAAAGCTTCTGATTATGGTGTACAAATTGCTATTTTATTATTGGAAGTGTCTAGTTGTCTGGTAACTGGATGTATACTACTAGCCTGCATTCTAGCCGTCCAGTAGTCAAACTAATTTGACGCTGTCCTTGGAAATATTGTGATATTTTATCATACGAGCAATAATCCCCACTCGCGTCAAATACTCGAAAGACCAAAATAGTTGAAGCAATTTCCGATGAAACTTCCATTGCTGCTGATGCTTTACATGCTATAGGTTTAAATACCAACAATTTCACTGAATTGGCAATAAATTCAAATGCAACTGTTGCATCAAAAGCGTTTTCAATTCCTGATTGATTTATGTAAAAATTATCAAATAATATCCAAAATTACAAATGTTCTGGCGAGTTAAACCTATGCATGTACTGTACACAATTAACATCTATCATTACTTCACAAGTGAATTAGGCTTTTAAAAAATTCTTTGTTTCTGGTAACATGCTCAGAAAAATTAGGGTAGATAAGTCGGAAATATTTTTTGGATTTTTTTTAGGGTAGGGAAAGCCTGACAATAAGTACTTTTATATGAAAGCCTTCTTCGAGCCTTTTGTAACGCTGAAAGAATTTTTAAATCGGAGCACTATTGAAAAAGATATGGCAGTTTGAAATTTAAGAAAATGGCTGATCATGGAGGCAGCTATATTAGTGTGTTTATGATGTCATTTACACACTGCTGAATTCTTTATTTAGCAAATAATCTTTCAAATCGATTAATTTTCATAATAAATTATGTTTTTGAGTGTAAGGTGTAAAACATGATAATTTCTTTCATTGTAACTGGAAAAAGTAGAGAAATTATTTTACTGAAATAAGTAAATACAGTTCAAATGTGTATCTAAACATTTATCTGCCATTTTGTTTTCTGTTGCCATGGAAACAAAATGGCCGCCAATTTAACCAAATATTTAAATGCTCATAACTTTCTCATGTTTAGGCCGATTTTGAAAATTCTTTCACTTCTTTAAATGTTTTAAGAAATCCTAGCTGATTAAATTAACGCAAGAACAAGGTTGCCTTTCCCTAGAGACTTTTCAGAAATTATTTTTGTTTCAAAAAATGAAAACAAATAAGAGGGTAATGCCTTAAGAGCATCAGTAAGTTGATTTCTAACATCACTGGCCCTGTTTAAAGCATAAAAAGTGCAGTTTTGCATCTTTTTGTTAAAAAGTTGAAAAAAAATTTCTCAAAGTCTATAAAAACATTAATTTAGGGCTGGCTCAAAAATTTAGGGTAGGTCGGGAGCCTTGATTAAGTTGAAACAAACAATATTTTTACGCCTTTAAGTGATAAAACCAATAACTTTACATGACTGTGTATAATTTGATTTTTCTTCCATTATTTTGGTCCTTCAAAGTTTTGATGTTAAGATTGCCTGTCACAAATATAAAACAGTATGAACATCAAATTATTCTGACTAGTCCTCCGGTGACCGGATAGCTAGCAAATTCTCGGGATTTTCTTGCAGTCAGGTTATTGATATCTTAATGTATAAGTAATGATTTTATATAGATGTACTAGCATTTAG
Organism: Mercenaria mercenaria; assembly: GCF_021730395.1. Taxonomy (NCBI): domain Eukaryota; kingdom Metazoa; phylum Mollusca; class Bivalvia; order Venerida; family Veneridae; genus Mercenaria; species Mercenaria mercenaria. Next base: position 21,556,748 of record NC_069368.1, on the reverse strand, counting down.
GAGTGACCTGTCGCTTTTATTAATAGATTTGAAATGTTACTGGAATAATCCACTTCAGTAAAGGGGTACCCTACCTTTATATAACTTATTTTTATAATAAATATTTAAATGACTGCCTCTTCGACAATTAGACGCCGTGATGCAGTGGTAAGCGTGACGCCTTTAGAATCTAACTTTTGTGAGTTCGAATTCCAGCGGAGACCAATATATATATATATATATATTTTACATTTAATTTTTTTTGTTTCATTTTATATTTTGGTAACATACATTTAAAATGATAATAATGTTAAAGATGTATTTGAATTGCATTACTTGTATCATTTTGCTATTTTCGCATTTAACATAGGTTTTTCAAATATCTTTATGATTGTGAATTATTCAACATGGTTGACATAGCTCTAGACGATTTAGTCATTCAACTAGCTGATGACACTTATAAGGAGGAAACCGACGCCGCCAGCGAGTGTGAGGATGCTCCATTGGGCGCGTGTGTTCGAAATGTATTGAATGTATTTAAATTGTATGAATGAAATTAAAAATGAAATTGAAATGATGAAATAAAATGAAATAAAAAAAAAACCTGAAAAATAAAATAAAACCAATTCAGTCATAAAAAAGTCGCCTTGTGTGGGTTTCGAACCCACAGCCTCTTAATCGCAAAAGTTAAATCACTAGCAAGATTCTTCAATTCTACCAACTAAACTATCAGTGCAATGTCAATCTGCTCGGTATTTGAAATATATTTATAGTTTTAAATAAGTCAAATACAAATATCTTTCAAACCCTTATTTAATAAATGGAACAGTCTGGAAAATCCAAATCTAAAAATAAAAGCGACAGGTCACTCCTAATTGCTAATATCTGTAAACAAAATATTGTGTGTGAATGCATACCAAAGTACATTTTTCAACGTCTCGGATAGATTACCGATTTATCAGTCGATAAAACGAATGAGATCATGTTTGTATACAAATCCATTGACATTCTTTTTTTAGAAATGATAAAACATTGATTGCCAAACCTCAATGTTATGATTTTCTAATGACATATAAACTTGAATCCTTAAAACATAAATTTAGAAATATTTTTTTTTGATGAATGGAAAGCTTATAAACCAAACAATTCATTAATCAATTTTGACTTTATTTCGAATAAAATGGATTTTTTTATGAATGCTTAACTACTAGTTTTGGTGTTAATGCCATTTAAAACAGATATTCATTTGAAAAAATATTTGAATACTAAAATATGAAAATTGCAAATATTTAAAACTGTTTTACCGTATGATTTGAAAATCCATTGAAAAAATTATTAAAATAACAAGAAATATCTTTAAAAATGATAGTCGGCGAATTGTAATAAGGAAAGAAGTTTATGAATTTTTCATCTAACATTCATCTTTCATCTAACATTTTTCAAATTGCAAAACTAAACACCGCACTTTAACAATTTAAATGGTTCTCTTTTAATTTTTCGCAAAGGTTTCGTAGGGTTGCAATTTTGTTTCGTTTATCCTTAGACGAATAATTACAGCAGTAGTTTGATGAAGATTCATGAAGCGGTCCATGAGAAGAGGTCATTAAACGTGTTTATATTTTTAGCTAAATTGGTCCCTATAATCCCTATTTGTAACAAAATAGCAGAAGACCTTACGACACATCGAGTTTGATAAAAATCCATTACATTTTAGTGGTTAATGCGAAGAAAGGCATATCTACTTTTAGCTATAGTGGTCCCTAATAGGGCCCAAGTTCCTATATAAATAAATTTGGAAGAGGACCTTATAATGATGCTCCAGACCAAGTATGACCAAGATCCATCAAGATGTTCATTAGATGCTGTATAAATAAAATCTGGAAAGTAGATCCCTCGGAAGCTACGAAATCAAGGCAAACAGTGAAAATTGCAGACTCGGTTTGATTGAGTCTGTTCATGAGCAGTAATGGAAAATGCAACACTGCCCACGCCCCCTAGCACCGGCTTAAGCGGTATTCAATCTTCAAATCTAAATTAATTGAAATCAATGATCCCGAAGAACCAGAAAATATTACAATACTGAGATGAAGTCAAAGGCATTTCTAGTTTTAGCTCTAGCAGCACCTAAAAGGGGTCAAATGTCCCAGCTGAACAAAGTTGGCTGCGGGAATAATGAAGATGCTACAAATCAAGTTTGATTAGAATACATGAGAAAAAATCAATTAAAGGATTTTTTTTTTATTTATTTCTAAAATAGGCCAACTGATCCCGCTTTAACAAATGCATATTCGCTATTCATGTATCTTTGGACAATGACGTCACACCTATAAAAAAAAGTGAAGGTCAAGCAAAACATACCATTGTAATTATTTCAATATTTCTGTTTCATAAGCAAAGTTTGACCGTAGTTGCATCACATAGATAAACTGTATGCAGCGTACCTTCTTTTCAGTGTAATGAGATTCAGTCATTATAAAGCATATATATAATGAAACAGATTTCAACTGATTTCAATATTTGCATACCATACTAAAGAAAAATATTCATATATAATAAATCAGTTAAATAATTTATAACAAATATATCAAAGCAAACAAGTATTCATTTTAATATGCAATCTGAATAAGTCACAAAAGCAAGAAACCTTTTCATATACAGACGACAATTGTAACAAGGAAAATCTTTTAAAAAGCACTTCTCTTCATAAAAGACTCTTATCACACCCTTATTCATGTGATACGCAGACCGTATTCAGCTCTTTCATTAATTTGATATATGTTGGTATTTGAATAGGTTTTTATCATATTTATTAAACTTACTTATCACTTTGAGAAATATCAATATTCTTGCTAAATGTACTGAGCTAAAGTTAGCTTTAAAACTGTGAATAGCGTCGTTTAAGATAAACGCTTTGTCTACATTTCACTCAGCGTAGCACAATCAACAGAGTGAAAGAAATTGACACTCTCGTCCAATCAGGCAGAGTGTTGCATAAATCTTCCATTTTGATAAATTATCTATAATGTGTTATCAAGCAGTTTGATTTGCAAACTGAAGTCACGTGGCATAGGTAACGAAAACGAATTTAGACGGCGTCGCCGAAAAAAATCTGAAAGAAATATATACATGTAATGTTTCATATTCAGTATTCAGACATTATCACAGTAAGAGAAAAAGTAACAAAGATGAATTGTCATCGTTACGAAAATATTAAATATTAAAATTAGCAGTGACTAGGGGCCGAAAAACCAAACCTCTAGACAACACATACATAACAATATGAATACTGAGAGACATATTTTATCTTTAAAATTAGGGCTGAGAGGATTTCAAAATTTTGAAACTGATTAATTATTTGTATGAAGTCGAACCGAACCGTTTAATCGGCCGCCATATTTAAAATGCTGTTTTCTTTCCTGTCTACTGTGTCAAGGTACTTCCAGCAGCTAATTACATTAGGAACTTCCGGACTTTATCGTTTGCAAGCAGTGTGTTAATTAATAAGTCATATTTTGGTGTATTTTATTTTAAATATATCATGACAAGCAAATTATTGACTATTGACTATGTTCACTGTGTTTTAGCAGAATTATATTGCGGGTCTATGTGCTAAAGAAATGTATAACGATAAAGTACTGTTTTTGATTTTTATTGCTTTAGAGCGATTAGCGGTTTTGCAAAATTGAAACCGGTTTCACCTAGTAATCAAATCAGATCCAATTAACTGAGTAATCGTCCCACTCATTTTAAAAATCGGGCGATGATTTCAAAAGTTTGCTCTCCTACTTTTTTTTCTTATCAGTTTATGTGGAAAAATTACAGAAAACATAATGGCAAATTCGACAAATATGAAAGGAAGTGTCTAGCCATTTGGTAACTGGATGCCTAGCCAGGGGATTTTCTAGCCATCCAGTATTAGATTTCTTGAGCCGCGCCATGAGAAAACCAACATAGTTTGTTTGCAACCACCACTTATCCAGACCAGTCTGCAAATCTGCCCAGTCTGGTCACATTTCATGCTGGTAGGAAAGCCACTATGTTGGTTTTCTCATGACTGATACCTGTTATTCACTAAAGATATCGATACTTATGTGCAAACAAAATTTTGATTTGAAACAAGATTTTAGAAAAGCATTGGGTTCAGTAAACATTAATAGTCCGTTAATATAAGACTTATTATTATCAGAAAATAGGCTCGAATTGTGTACTTTTTAGAAGAGTTTGGATCTTTATGTGATACATTACTATTAACTGTAAGGAAACATTTTAGATGTAGAACCCACCTCTACCCACCCTTTTATGGTAAATAATAAGGGTCAGAGTTATGCCCCTTGAAATCATTTGTAAAAGGCAATTGTATACAAAACCTACCATTATACCTATTCATGTAATACAAATGTCCCATCATTTTATGCGAAATGTATGTCGAAAGAAATTATTAATCAGTCTGGGTGCTCAGAAATGAAAAAAAAATGTGCATATATGAGAGTTACGGCCCTTGAACTTGTCAAATCATAGAAAAAATTGACAGCTTTTACAATGGTACATTTAAAGTTTGGTTTTTGATTTTTTTTTTGTTCAGCTATCTTTCCAAAAACGATGTTATAAGTAGTAAAGGACATGCTTATGAGTTGTGAACCCCAATTTTTATGACCCTTTCGAAAAAGGAGGGGTATGTTGTTTTGCAGATGTCGTCGGTCTGTCTGCCGGTGGTTCGGTATGTTGACCAATCGGTTTCCGGATGATATCCAGATAATAACTCAAGAATGCTTAAGCCTAGGATCATGAAATTTGATAAGTAGATTGGCCAAAACCTGTAGATGACCTCAATTGATTTTAAGGTCAGTAGGATAAAGGTCAAGGTCACAGTTATCCGAAATAGTTACACGGTTTCCGGGTGATAACTTAGAAATGCTTGGACCTAGGATCACGAAACTTTATAAAAAGGTTGATTATAACCAGGTGACCCATTTTCATTTTGAGGTCAGTAGGTCAAAGGTCAAGGTCACATTGACCGAGAATATGTATGCAGTTTCCAGATGATAACTCAAGAATGCTTGTGCCTAGGACCATGAAAGTTGATATGGAGGTTGGACATGACCACCAAATGGCCCCTTTCGATTTGGGATCAGTAGGTCAAAGGTCAAGGTCATAGTGATTTAGAGCAGTTAAACAGTTTTCGGACGATAACAGATCATGTAAACAGTTTCCAGAAGATAACTTGAGAACGCTTAGGCCTAGAATCACGAAACTTGATAGGGTAGTTGGTCATGACCGACAAATATCTCCTCTTGATTTTGAGATCAGAAGGTCAAAGGTCAAGGATCAAAGTAACCCGAAACTGCTAAATAGTTTCGGGATGATAACTTAAGAATGCTTGGGCCTATGATCACGAAACTTGATAGGAAGGTTGATCATGACTAGCAAATGACCTCTATTGATTTTGAGGTCAGTAGATCAAAGGCCAAGGTCACATTGACCAAGAACATGTTTACGGTTTCCAGATGATAACTCAAAAATTCTTGGGCCTAGGATTATGAAAGTTGATAAGAAGGTTGGTCATGACCAGCAGATGACCCCTATTGATTTTGAGATCAGTAGGTTAAAGGTCAAGGTTAATGTGATTCAGAGCAGTTAAACAGTTTTCGGACGATAACCTGAGAACGCTTGGGCCTAGAATCACGAATCTTGATATGGTGGTTATTATGACCAGCAGATAACCTCTGTTGAATCTAGATCAGTAGGTCAAAGGTCAGGCTCACATTGACTCAGAACAGTTGAACATTTTTTTGCCAAATAACTAGAGAATGCTTTGGTCTAAGATCAGATTTGATACAGAGGTCACTTATGACTGGTAAATGACCCATAATTATTGATTTGATGTCAGTACGTCAAACTTTCAGTGCACAGTGACCAAATAATTTCTGTTCCTCGTGCAGTAACTGAATGCATTAAGGGGTGGGGGCATTTCGTGTTCTACAAGCCCCTGCTCAATATTACAGTATGTCTGTCTGTCCGTCTCTGTACTGTCTGTCCGTCTCTATACCTGTCAATGTCCTAACACATTTATCAGATTCTTGCCTTCGGCACCATTATTTCAGATTTGTTTAAAAAAATTTGCGTAAGTATCATTCCATTTGATAGTACAGAAGTATCCAACAGTTTTTTCCTCAGGGCCAAGAACAGGTTCAAACCTTCAGATCAAGGTCCGGTGTGAATAAAGGCCATTAATACATATGTTACTATATATAGTAACAAAAATGAATGTTTTCAGCAGGTTATTGCTTTCACGCACTTATTATCACTTATCGGCCCCAGCCGAAAACTCATAATCCGCCCGGTGAACACGTGCGCGTGAAACCAGTAGCTAGACATAAAACGTCATCATAGACGTCATAATGGTCTGCCACTGGTCTACACGTTAAACCGTTGTTTATCGCAGAATTACAAATCTTGGCTAAAAGTTAGTAATAAAACACGACATGCTCGTATTTACTTTGGAGCCAGAGTCCCGAGTTTCAACAGTGTTCGAGTATGCGTTGGAAAACAGCATGATTCGCACCAATTTCGACGAAGTTGCGGGTTTCTTCTCAGTGAAAATGCATGACTGCTTTTCATAAACCAAGATCCAGATATCTAGCTAGTCTAGAAATAAAATCGCAGTTTTTTGTTTGTTTGTTTGTTTTGTTTTGTTTTTTCAAAGTATGTATTGTTCCACATTTTTAGAATGGCGATTAGAGTAGTTTGATAGATACATTAGATCTAATCTACGAATTTACTTTTAGCTCATGACCAACAAGAAACTCTGTAGATCTAATTTGTCTTAATGTGCAAGAAAAAGTTTATTATAGTAAACTCACTTATGACCCTAAATTGCTTCCGGCTACGAACAAACACACATTTTGAGACAAGAGTGCCCAAACTATTTAGCTATTGAATCTAGCGGCAGGAGTTGTAATTCTACCTTCCTTGAGTAGTGCAAGAAAACATACGTATTAAAGACATTAATACACGCAAGAGCCTGGCCGGGAGGTGATAATCGGCCCGAATTTCTTAATGACCATCGGGCCATTATTCATTTTCCGGGCCGATTATCAACTCCCGGCCCGGCTCTGTCGTGTATTAACCTCTAAATAAATAATATAAACATAATTATTGAGCCAACATTTTAAAATGTTACCTTAATGTAATCTTATCGTTTGCAGGACATGCTTTTAATAAGATTTAACCATTAAATAAAACAATATTATAAACTCAAGTTAATCAGGAGTCAAAGGCAAAAATAATCTTGAAGTATCTGCAAACGCAAAGTCTAAAATGTCTTGTTATAAAAGAATATGTCAAAACCTTTCGCTATCGATCTACATGCATACAAGGTAATCGCGTATTTTACGTTTGAAATATGATTTTACGGTTGCTTAGATCCATTGTAATCCGATTTTTAGCTTGCCTTATCAATGCTCATGTGAGTTTTTGTGATCGCTCGATGTTCTGCGTCTGTCTGTCGTCTGTCTGTCAAGATTTAGCTTGTGTATGCAATCGAGGCTGCATATTTCAATTGATCTTCATGAATTTTGGTCAGAACGATAACCTTGATATATAATCAATATAATCTAGGCCAAGTTCAAAATGGGTCATCTGGGATCAAAAACTATGTCACTAGGTCAAATCAAAGAAAAACCTTGTGTATGCGATAGAGGCTGTATTTTTAAACTGATCTTCATGAAATTTTGTCAGAATGATAACCTTGATAACATTTAGATCAAATTAAAAAATGGTTTATCTAGGGTCAAAAACTAGGTCACTAGGTCAAATCAAAGAAAAACCTTGTGTATATGATAAAGGCTGTATTTTTCAATTGACCTTCATGAAATTTGATCAGAATGATTGCCTTTATAAAATCTAGGTCGAGTTTGAATATGGGTCATCTAAGGTTAAAAACTAGGTCAATAGGTCAAATTATAGAAAAATCTTGTGTATGCGATAGAGACTGTATTTTTCAATTATTTTTCATGCAATTTGGTCAGAATGATTGCCTTGATGAAATCTAGGTCGATTGAATATGGGTCATCTAGGGTCTAAAACTAGGTCACTAGGCCAATTCAAAGAAAAACGTGGTGTATGCGATAGAGGCTGTAATTGTACCCCCCAACAACAAAGTTGTAAGGGGGGTATACTGGTTTCAGGTTGTCTGTCTGTCTGTCTGTCCCGTCTGTTCGTAGACACAATTTTGTGCGCACCATCTCTCCTCATCCCCTTGACACAATTTAATGAAACTTCACACAAATGATCAGTAACAACAGTAGTGGTGCGTGAGGCATGTTAGGTTCTTCCAGAAAAAAAATTGCAGAGTTATGGGACTTTGTATTTTGTTACTATACTGTATACATAGACACAATCTTGTGCGCACCATCTCTCCTCATCCTCTTGACACAAATTAATGAAACTTCACACAAGTGATCAGTAACAACAGTAGTTGTGCATGGGGCATGTTAGATTCTTTCAGAAATTTTTTTGCAGAGTTACGGGACTTTATTTTTTGTTACTATACTATCCGTAGACACATTCTTGTGCGCACCATCTCTCCTCATCCCCTTGACACAGTTTAATGAAACTTCACACAAGTGATCAGTAACAACAGTAGTTGTGCATGGGGCATGTTAGGTTCTTCCAGAAAAAAAATGCAGAGTTATGGGACTTTGTTTTTTGTTACTATACTATATACATAGACACAATCTTGTGCGCACCATCTCTCCTCATCCCCTTGACACAATTTAATGAAACTTCACACAAGTGATCAGTAATAACAGTAGTTGTGCATGGGGCATGTTAGGTTCTTTCAGATTTTTTTTTTTGCAGAGTTACGGGACTTCGTTTTTTGTTGCTATACTATATACATAGACACAATCTTGTGCGCACCATCCCTCCTCATCCCCTTGACACAATTTAATGAAACTTCACACAAGTGATCAGTAACAACAGTAGTTGTGCATGGGGCATGTTAGGTTCATTCAACTATAAAAATTGTAGAGTTATGGGACTTTGTTTCTTGTTAACATACCATGTACATACAGTCTGCATATGCAATCTTGTGCGCGCCTAATCTTCCGAACCCTTGCACACAATTTAATGAAACTTGACACAAGTGATCAGTACCAACCCTAGTTGTGCATGGTGCATGTTACGTTCTTTTAGATGAATATTCTGCATAGTTATGGGACTTTGTTTTTTGTTACTATACTTTATACATACAGTTTATATACATACAGTCCACATAATTATGCAATCTTGTGTGCGTCAAATTGCAAAATTGCAATGTACTGTGTCAGTGCATGCGGGGGGGGGGGGGGGGGCCTTGTTGTAATCTAGGTCGAGTTTGAATATGGGTCATCTGAGGTCAAAAACTAGGTCACTAGGTCAAATTTTAGAATAATCTTGGGTATGCAATAGAGACTGTATTTTTCAATTGATTTTCATGAAATTTGGTCAGAATAATTGCCTTTATAAAATCTAGGTCAAATTTGGATATGGTTTATCTGGGATCAAAAACAAGGTAACAAGGTCAAATCAAAGAAAACCCTTGTGTATGCGATAGAGGCTGTATTTTTTCAATTGATCTACATGAAATTTGGTCAGAATAAATGCCTTGGTGGAATCTAGGTGAAGATCGAATATGGATCATCTGGGGTCAAAAACTAGGTCACTCGGTCAAATGAAAGAACAAGAGCTGTCACTATCCCCCCGGCAGCGTCTTGACCTTTGACCTGGTGACCCCAGTCAGTAGGGGTCGTGTACTCAATAAGTACTATCAGCATGTGAAGTTTGAAGGTCCTGGGTGCAGTGGTTTGCGAGTAAAGTGCCTTCATGCAAAAAGTTAACGTTGTGACGAACTAACGGACGGACAGTTGAAAACTTATATGCCTCCCTTCGGGGCCATAAAAACCTTGTGTATGCGATGGAAGCTGTATTTTTCAATTGATCTTCATGAAATTTGGTCGGAATGATGGCCTTGATAACATCTAGGTCAAATCTGAATATGGGCCAATAGGTCAAATCAAAGAAAAAACCTTGTGTATGCGATAGAGGCTGTATTTTTCAATTGATCTTCATAAAATTAAGTCAGAATGATTGCCTTGATGAAATCTAGGTAGAGTGTGAACATGGGTCATCTGGGGTCAAAAAGTAGGTAACTAGGTCAAATCAAAGAAAAACATTGTGTATGAGATAGACACTGTATTTTTCAATTGATCTTTATGAAATTTGGTCAGAACGATTGCCTTGATAAAATCTAGGTAAAGTTTGAATAAAAATTGGGTCATCTGGGGAAAAAACTAGTTCACCAGGATATATTTAAGAAAATACTTATTTAAACACAAGAGACCACATTTTTGGTCCAATCTTAATGAAATTTGCCAAAATATTTGTTTCAATAAAATAACTAGATCAAACAAGCTTACACTGTTATAGTGTGTTTCTCGGGTTAGCGACCTAGGGCCATCTTGGCCCTCTTGTTTGTTTCCCTGTCAAAGGTCATGTCACCAGGTTTGAAAAAATGACACATTAGATATTTTTATATAAAATATTTTCTATATAAACTATTTTAATATTCTATAAGTTTATAGATGAACACAATGTTTGTGTTTCTTTTTGTTAACAGAATAAAGGTCAGTGTCATCTGAGAAGAATTGCATAATTGACATGGCTTCCTTACATGAAGAATTCAACGTCCCAAGTGAGGCTCGAACCCACATTGATGAGGGGCAAGTGATTTGAAGCCAATGACCTTAACCACTTGGCCACAAGTATTTAACTGCAATTATTACTTTTATATAAAGAATGCGGTATCCTTTGTTTAGTTCTCATGTTAAGACTTTACTTTGATTTCATATTGTTTTAATGCCAGTTGTATATACCTCATTTGAATATGAGACATATTTTGTCTGTCCGCCTCAAAACAGGACTCCACATTTTGTCTCCATACATGCATATATTGAGCTAATTTAAAACGCAAGTGTCAACGGGAATCTACAAAACGAGTTGTCGGGTGATTAGAGGGCATTATGGCCCGGGCATTTATTCATATTTTATGTTCTTCACATTTTATCGTCACTTACAAAAACATGTTTAATACATGCGAAAAACATTGCCGCGAAAATGTCAGCTGATGTATACTTTTTTTATTTAGAATTTTTCGGCGACGCCGTCTAAATTCGTTTTCGTTACCTATGCCACGTGACTTCAGTTTGCAAATCAAACTACTTGATAACGCATTATAGAAGATTTATCAAAATGGAAGATTTATGCAACACTCTGCCTGATTGGACGAGAGTGTCAATTTCTTTCACTCTGTTGATTGTGCTACGCTGAGTGAAATGTAGACAAAGCGTTTATCCTAAACGACGCTGTTCACAGTTTTAAAGCTAACTTTGGCTCAGTATATTTAGCAAGAATATTGATATATCTCAAAATGATAAGTAAGTTTAATTAATATGATAGAAACCTGTTCAAATACCAACATATATCAAATTAAAGAAAGAGCTGAATACGGTCTGCGTATCACATGAATAAGGGTGTGATAAGAGTCTTTTATGTAGAGAAGTGCTTTTTAAAAGATTTTCCTTGTTACAGTTGTCGTCTGTATATGAAAAGGTTTCTTGCTTTTGTGACTTATTCAGATTGCATATTAAAATGAGTACTTGTTTGCTTTGATATATTTGTTATAAATTATTTAACTGATTCATTATATATGAATATTTTTCTTTAGTATGGTATGCAAATATTGAACTCAGTTGAAATCTGTTTTATTATATATATGCTATATAATGACTGAATCTCATTACACTGAAATGAAGGTACGCTGCATACAGTTTATCTATGTGATATGACTACGGTCAAATTTTGCTTATGAAACAGAAATATTGAAATAATTACAATTGAATGTTTTGCTTGACCTTCACTTTTTTATAGGTGTGACGTCACTGTCCAAAGATTCATGAATAGCGAATATGCATTTGTTAAAGCGGGATCAGTTGGCCTATTTTAGAAATAAAAACAATAAATAAAAAAATCCTTTAATTGATTTTTTCTCATGTATTCTAATCAAACTTGATTTGTAGCATCTTTATTAGGCCCGCAGCCAACTTTGTTCAGCTGGGACATTTAACCCCGTTTAGGGGCTGCTAGAGCTAAAACTAGAAATGCCTTTATACAGCGTCTCATGAACAGCTTGGTGGATCTTTGTCATACTTGGTCTGGAGCATCATTATAAGGTCCTCTTCCAAATTTATTTATATAGGAACTTGGGCCCTATTAGGGACCACTATAGCTTAAAGTAGATATGCCTTTCTTCGCATTAACCACTAAAATGTAATGGATTTTTATCAAACTCGATGTGTCGTAAGGTCTTCTGCTATTTTGTTACAAATGGGGATAGGGACAAATTTAGCTAAAAATATAAACACGTTTAATGACCTCTTCTCATGAACCGCTTCATGAATCTTCATCAAACTACTGCTGTAATTATTCGTCTAAGGATAAACGAAACAAAATTGCAACCCTACGAAACCTTTGCGAAAAATTAAAAGAGAACCATTTAAATTGTTAAAGTGCGGTGTTTAGTTTTGCAATTTGAAAAATGTTAGATGAAAGATGAATGTTAGATGAAAAATTCATAAACTTCTTTCCTTATTACAATTCACCGACCATCATTTTTAAAGATATTTCTTGTTTGTATTCAGCCCGTTTAAACAAATTTCATTTCGTCAATGATAACATCTGATAACATCTTGAACTCGTCTTCAAATATTTTGCATGATGTTTTAATTCTTATAAACATAGTAACTTCAGCATGTCGTCAAGTGGTTTATCTATAGTCACGTGGATGTTACCTAGGATGTTTCGTGATGTTGTGTTGGCTTGTGCGCGGTTTAAGGTGATATCACTTTTTGAATTTCCGGTGAATAACAAACAACAAAGAATATTCAGTTCTTTTAAAAACCGTTATATTATGATTCAGCCAAATAATTTCCTTTGTCTACCAGAAAGGAACAATTCTTATACCTTAATATTGAGATTTGGTACCTTTATAACAGACAATAAACTAAAACAATAGACATTCATATGTGACGTCGGTGAGCTCAACAAAACAATTTCAAGCACAAATATTAATGTGGAATGTAAAGTAAGTTACACACTACAATATCCATCAAAGAAACTTTCAAAAACAATGCATTTGCAGAATAGAGAGATGAAAATAATTTTTGACAGCTCGTGAAAACTAATGACAAATTTTGACAGGTATATGATGACTCATGACCTAATTAATATTTTTTCTGTTATTTCTACCTTCCAGTTTCATTTTCATAAAATGGGTATTCTTTATTGTAGCTTACAACTCATACGTTAAAACAATAAAAGAATATATTGTTACCTCACTGCCGTTTTGTCTATCCATCTCTCGTACGAATTCCTATTGTTCCAGTCATTTGTCAGTAATTAGAGCAACTCATAGTGTTGCAGCCATACAACACATATCCTTTATTTTCACATAGATATTGAGGATTTATCTAATGAGCACATGTATTGGAAACACAATTTCAATACCGACTGTGTATTGTAATAATGCTAAACTATCTCAGCCGTGACGTGTCCTTAATATTACATAATCTGATGTAGAACCCTGATGGTCGCTGCATGATGTATTTAACAAAATACAGGCCGATTTTTGTGAAACTTTACTAGTGCACATTTTCATTGTACTTGTCATAACTTCTTTATTTTTTGTTTAATTCTAAAAATATTTTGTACAAATATTTGTCTTTCAAAAGTCGACACGATACGTACAGTCGGCGAACGATAATAAAAATGGCGCGAAAATGTCAGGCGAGTCAGAGATAGATAATTTAGGTTGATCAGTTATCACGGTAAATTAGATAGGCATTCTTATGATTCTTGTCAAATAAAAATTAACATTTACTTGAATGGCGAAATAGCTCAAGTTGCTAAGCTGTCGGTTTTCAAATGCAGTGCAAAAAAATAGTACGAGTTCGAAACTCGCAAAAGGTTTATTTTCTAAGGAAATGTTTTATGTAGGCCTGCTTTATTTTAGTTTAATTTCAGTTGTTTTTTTTATTTCAGAGAAAAATTATCATCATTTCAAAATTACAATAGAACATGTCGAATGATCTTCCTAGAATCATCAGAATAATGAAATCGCTCATCAGAAGCTTTTTCAATGTTCGACATTTCGAGCTATGGAATGGTATGTTAGTGTATAATGTGGGGGTACTGTACTTATATTCCATCGGTGTAAATGGATGTTCACGAAAAACCCGTGTATGTTGTATTGTCGTATTATTTTCAAAGCCAGTGGAAAAACTGGTATTGTATCTATGCTGAAAAAAAAGTGTAAAAAAGTTTACTTCAACCCAGTATCGAACTCCGGACCTCGGGTGTCATACCTAGCGGCCTAACGGATTGCGCTAATACAGTACTTCGTTCATCGAGTCTCAGTTTGAGATACTAATCCATATCGTCTATGCGTGATTTACCTAAACTGATAAATAATACGGCCGACTGCGTTTGTTGACCAATATCAAATTATCGTTCGATTACTGTACATTTGTTTTTTTGTTTGTCGCAAAATTACTGAAGCGTGTCAAACTTCATTAATTCTGTTAATTCTGCATGTAAAACATGTACAATTTGACCTATTTTGTAAAACAAGGTTGGAGCCGTGCCAACTAGAATTGATATAAAAGTGGATATGCCAATGTACTAATCCCCAATGATAACGCGATTCCTGCCGAAACGCGAGGACGAGTCTATTTCATGATAACTGACGAAATAATAATTCATAATGGTTACCCAGTTACTTGACAATCAAATATTGGTATTTCTTTCATTTTAAATAGTTACTATGTATATGGCAACATAGCTCAGTTGGGTAAACTGCAGACAACAATTGGATATAAGCAAGTCGTTTTGTGGTAACAATTACATGTAGATAATTATTATCTATGTCCTTGATATAACTTTGAAAGGAATAACACTGGACCTCTCCTAGGTTTCTTTTTAAATAAACGAAACCTACTTGTTTCTTTAACTTTCAGTTTCAATCTGCTGTAAATACGCATTTAATGATCATGATGTTTCACATAGTACGCACCGATTGATAACGTTTTTACATAGTGCGTTTGTGTAAAGTAATATTCAAATTCCTTGGTGGATGGAAGAATTGTGGACCAGATAGGAAAAAAATTCCTACTGACCTTCAAACTCCAACTGTGTGTTGACCTTTAAGTTAGGGATTTGAGTGTTGCGCAAGACAAGTTGTCTCCTTATGGGGAACATTTCTGCCACGTGATATCAGAAATATTAATGGATGGTTCAGACCATACAAAAATTATCCAGACGCTTGACCTCAAGTGTGACCTTGACCTTTGAGCTCTGGATCTGGGTTTTACAAATGATACATCATTTTATTATGGGAAACATTTGTGCCAATTCACATTAAAATCCCTTCATGAAAATTTTTGTGCTACCGACTGGAAAGGAAAAAAAGTAATGCTGATCTTTGACATCCAAGTATGACCTTGACCTTTTAGCTAGGGGATCAAAGTTTTGCACACAACATGTTATCTCATCATTTGTGTCAAGTAATATTAAAATTCTTTTATGGATTACAGAGTTATGGACTGGAAAGGAAAAAAAAACATTTTGATCAGCAATGTGTAACCTTCTCCAATAAGCCAGAGATCAGAGGATTTTAAAAAAGACACATCACCTGGCACTATTTATGCTTAGAAATATTAAATTATCCTAATGCTTGGCAGAGGCCTTGACCGGACACGAAACAAACTCTGTTCATGCCATGTTATCCTTTGACTGCCAAGTGTGATATTGATGTTTAAGCTAGGGGTCTGAAAGTTGTGCATGACACATTGTCACATAATTGGGAACATTCTTTTTTTTCATTGTAACATCAAAATCACTTCAAGGATTGGTTAGTTACAGATCGGTCAGGAAAAAAGCCCTGTTGACCTTTGACCTCCAAGTGTTACATTGACTTTCGAGCTAGGGGTCTTTGCCATTGGTTGCTCATCATAAGGAACACTTGTGCCTAGAATGCACCGGACATGAAATTGCAGATATACTGACGGAAAAGCCAATTGTTTAGTATCCTCAACTGGTTTTCAACTAATAAGTGACTAATAAATGATGAACTTAGAGGCTATCTGATAGCCTATGAGCAAAATGCTACAAAAATAGACATGAATCAAACTGCAAAGGAATTACATGTATTAAGGTTCTTTTAATACAGGATATTACATGAGTGTCTTTTCATACAATGATAAAAAAATATCATTTTTATTCAACGAGATAAATAAACTCAATGCGGATAGACACAAGTGTAATATTCTTTTTATAACATGTTAACTTTTCCTGCTAAAACACCAAAATTTCTTCTATCTTTACTTATTATAGACCAAGTAAATGAGAACAGCGTCTTCTATACTTAGAACGATGTAAACGTCAAAGCTCTTTTACACTAGTGTAATACCAATTCTGTACTAGCTTTATGTTACTTCCACAATGTCAAATATGTGATAAATGTACTTTCAGAATGTTTCAAGCACCAGAGTATACACAGACTGTGTCAGCGAGACTGTCAGAAGTTCTTGCTGATATAGGAGTGGATGAGAGGGTTGTGCTGAAGCGTAGAAGAACATGCCTGCTGAATGAATCTATGGGTATAATATTAGGAACAAATCCATTTTCTTCTGTATACCTTGTAGGTAGCCGATCAGAAGGCACAACTACATTGGGATTTAATTCAGATATTGATGTGCTTACGAGTTGTCATAACTTTAACATAATACAAGACTTAAGCCACTGGCAACCAGGTGTCATAAATCATTTGATGATCCAGGATGAGACTGTATCACCTGGCCACTGTTTGCTACAGAGTCTGAGGAGTGATGTTCCCCTTCCATTTTTCGATTGTGTACTTAATAAATACCATGTTAAAGACAGGGCAGGGAGAATACTATTAACAAATAGAATAATATCTGACATAACTAAAGCAATGGTAAGGCTTTTCAGATGGGAGGAAGGAGTACAACATGGTCCAGCAGTTACACCACCTAGACAACCTTCGGGTTATGACATAGACTATGTTAATGCTTACCCCTGTAAATCATGGCCTCAACAAGCCAGACAATGGTTAAATCAGCAAGGAGTAGGTCAGTGGCCTTCATATGATATGAGGAGATATTGTAGCAGAACCGGATGCTTTGTTGTTGGAGTTGGAAACAAAAACGGTGACAAAGAGGAGTTTGAATGGAGAATATCAACATCCCTTGCGGAAAGGTGTTTAATGTTTAATCTCAATATCACACAGATTCGGTGCTATGTGTTGATGAAGATGATATCAAAAACTTACATTAAGCCACACTATGAAGATACCATTTCAAGTTTCATGTGTAAAACAGTTCTGTTCAAAGTAATTGCAAATACACATTCAAATTTCTGGAAAGAAAATAACTTGCTTAGCTGTCTATCAATGTGTCTATTTGTCCTATACAACTGTATTTTGAATCAAAACTGTCCACATTTCATCATACCAGGAAATAATTTGATGGTAGGGCATATTAATCATGAATCTAAGCCTCACCTTCTTGAAATAATGCAGTATATTATACACAGTGAAGGTAAAGCATTACTGGGAATTGAGTGTGATGATCTTTGTGCAAGGCTTATGACAAAGTTGAATAATTTAATATGCCCATACAAAACAAGTGACGTTGTTACAGGAAACTTACTTAAACAAACTGCAGTAGATATTACTATAAACATAAGACCATGTCTATCATTTATTAGCAATGCCAGTTATGAAGTGGCTATTGGAACATTGCTGAGGTATCTTTTCAAACTAGTCACTGCTTCTAACCAACGCCAAGGATTGGCCAGAACAGCTTGCAGCCTTCTTGCTCCATCTTTCTGTACAACAATAGGATCAATCCTGGCATCCTTCAGTATTCAACAGTACAATGGTATATCAGAAGAAGCTCTAACCTGGATCTCACTAGGTCTGAACACTGATGTTTCATCTGGAAAACTGAAGCTAGCATCCATGTTTTACTGTATTGGGGATAGTCAAAGAACGGAGATTGTACTCGGGAATATTGAAGGAAGCTATGATCACAATATCGTTGAGCCTATTTGTGGATGCTATAATTACATCCATCGACCCAAGAGAAGAGGGTTCAATGCATTATCTGCCAATCATAATGAAGAAGCTCTACAGTACAATGCAGCCTTTTGTGTCAAATTTCTGCCATGTGAAATTAACTGCATTCCATCTGAACTACAGTATGAACTGTTCAGATCTACAGGAGAGGATCTTGCTTTCAGAAGAATACATGACTACTGGATGAATTGGGCCGTTGTTGATTCCCTATCTTTCCTGTACTTTCTACAATACAAGACCTACAGGTATCTTGAGAGACAAGATGACAAGCAAAGAGCACTTTCCAACCTTATCAGGACCATTGACCAGGAAAAAAACCTTGGACACAGGGAAACAGCTCTGAATCTTCTTGGACAATGTATGGAACACGAGAACCGAGCAGCAGATGCTTTACATTATTATTCGTTATCCCTAAATGTAAGGGAAAGAAACAATGCTGCTAAGATCCATATATGTAGGCTTCTATCCACTTTGGTAAATGACCATGCTCGTAACCAGTAACTCCTGTGAAGTTTCATCGAAAAGAGATATTGACGTATAATTTCACGTATCAGAAATTATCCATATCAGGAGGCCCAAATGGGCTTAAGCCGATCACATAAAAATGCTTTTATCTTTTGATCTTGTAAGTTTTAATATCTGACAATTTGGACCTGGGAAAAGAAATACTTAATTTTCTTTTGTTTCCCATATCCTATTGTTAACTCTGGTTATATATACATCCACTTTATAAGTCACTAAATAGAACCAAATAACTAAACGCTCTCAGGAAAAGTTTTCAAATGTTAATTCCACCAAAAGAGATACTACAAATGGCAAGATCCAGACTTTGGCCAAAATTTAAACAGTATAGAGCTTCAAATCCAAGATCCAAAGTAAATATAGTATATCCGGCAAAATTCATTGCAGATGGCAGAGTAATATATGATGAATTTCCAGACTGGAGTTTCTACATGCAGAGCAACAGAATACAGAACATTGGCTTTATAAGTAATCATATATCACGTGGTACTGGGGCTCATCAGGACCCATGTGGTACCGGATATGTTCCCTATAACAACGTAACGTACATGCCCCGCCCCAGTCATTTATATACCCGACAATTCCAAACACTCAAAGGGTGCCAGCTACGCACCAGGGATTCTCATCCGGAGCTGAAATGAGAAATGTATACCCTCCTGCTCGATCTCATGCCAGTCAACAAACAGGAACCACATCAGGTAATGCCCAGCGACCAGAACACACCCGCGAGTGGAAAGGAGCACCAGACACGAATAGATCTTTGTTTTTAAACGGCTCATCGGAAAATTCTGCGGACACGTCTAGTAGAAATGCTCACACAGACTGTGACCAGTCCCTTTTAGAAAGAACGATACATGATATCCAATACCCCACAACTGTCAGTGCCCCCGATGACAGAATAAACACTCTGTGTCAAATTTCTGAAAGTTTCTCTACCGATCATGTAACCCCATCAGTACCTGAAGGAGTTTTATCTCAAGGACTAAGTGTAAGCACTTTATATTCAAATGATTTATACTGTAATGAAAAAACTCAGAATCTCAGTCATTCGTCAATAAATTGATCATGTGACTCAGAATCTCAGTCATTCGTCAATAAATGGATCATGTGTACCAGATGTAACAGTGAAGTCTGTCACCCATGAAAATATACAACCGTTAACTGAAATGACCGCTACAAAAGAATGTGCGACTGTTTCCCAAGGCACGTCGCTGTCTAACACAGAAATACAGAGAAAATCACAAGATCAAGGTCATGTAAATAATAATGGTCTCTTATTGCTGGATTTTTGTAAACAGACTGGTTTAAGAATTTTGAACGGTAGAATAGGAAAAGATTCTGACATAGGTAAATTTACTTTTATAAATAATCCTGGATGCAGTGTGATTGATTATGTTTTATGCAAACAAATATTATTTAACTGTATTGAAAAATTTGAGATCGATGATCCAAATATTTTGTCGGACCATTGTCTTGTATCTTGTTCATTTTGTTTGAATAGCTTAGAAGATATACTATTAGATGGTAACTGTAGTGAGGAATGTGAAAGTATAAATTCAAAATATGTATGGAAATCTGATATGAATGAGCATTTTCTTGAACAATTAGCGAGTACTGATATTACAGAAAAACTCAAATGAAATATCGTCATGTATTTCTAATAGTGATATAGATACATGTTTGAATGAATTTCAAGATATTGTTGGTAAGGTTGCTATGCCGCTTTATATGAAAAAATATTAATAGTACAAAGAATCAAAATATTTCTAATACACTGAAAAAAATCAGCCTTGGTTTAACGAAGAGTGCTACGAGAAAAAAGTATTTTTTAAGGTGTTGAATAAGTTTCGTCAAAATCCAACGGACGTTAACCGAGTGAATATGGTAACAGCTAGAACGGAGTACAAGATTTATATTAGAAAATGTAGATTTAATCATGATAAAGAGAAAACCTCCAAGTTGTTAAATGCTAGAGTTAAGAACGCGAAATTATACTGGGCTATGTTAAAAGATGCAGGAGGCGTGGAACAATCAAATATACCATTGTCAACCTTTGAAAAAATATTTTAAAGCGGTTAACAATCCGGATGATAGATTTTTCTGTCCGAATGAAGATATTTTATTCTTCAATGAAAGGTCAAAATGAGGAGTTTAGTATTATGTTTGAAGAGCTTAATGACTCGATTTCTACTGATGAAATACTGTCCGCTATTAAACAACTGAAAAATAAGAAGTCCGGAGGTCCAGATTTATTGTTAAACGAGTTTTTTTTTATTGTTGGTAAAAACACACTTGTTCCTGTCTTGTATATACTTTTTTAATAAGATTTTTGAAATGCGTTATTTTCCTGAAAAATGGTCAGATGGTTTTGTCATTCCGCTACATAAGAAAGGTAGTATTAATACTGTTGATAATTATCGTGGTATAACATTGTTGAGTTGTCTTGGAAAACTCTTTACACGTATCATTAATAACCGATTGAAAAGTTGGGCTGAATATTACAATGTATATGTAGAGGCACAGGCTGGATTTAATATGATCTAATATGAGTACCATTGTCAATGTCTTTGTATTGAACGGTTTTGAATCAGGGGAAACAACTTTTTACAGTGTTTATAGACTACACAAAAGCGTTTGATTATGTTGTTAGAGATAATTTATGGTATAAGATGATATAATTAGGACTTCGTGGTAAAATTTTAGATATCATAAAAACCATGTGCCAATCAGTCAAGTCACGTGTTAAATATTTAAATAAACTTAGGGGAATATACATATATGCTCGGGGTCAGACAAGGGGAGTGCTTATCTCCCTTTCTCTTTACACTTTTCATAAATGATCTAGAAGACGTCTTTATTCGCAGTGGCACAGAGCGGATTGGTGTTAATATGTTTAAGATATTTTTCCTATTATATGCAGATGACATTGTTATTTTTTCTAATTCAGCAGAAGAATTACAACATAGTCTTTTTGTTTTAAGTGATTATTGTAGAACGTGGCAACTTAAAGTAAATACAGCAAAAACAAAAGTTATGATTTTCAGAAAAGGTGATATGTTACCAAAAAAATTATGTTTTTATTATGAGGGTGAACCAATTGAAATTGTTAATAAATTCTCATATCTAGTAGTAGTATTTACATGTGGTGGTTCCTTAAGTACAGCCCAAAGTACTTTAGCTGGTCAGGCACAGAAGGCCATATTTAAGTTGAACAAATACTTGTACAAATTTGCATGTATACCGCCTAAACATAAATTAGAGTTATTTGATAAACTAGTAATGCCGATATTAAGCTATTGTAGTGCAGTATGTGGTTTCGCAAACGATTTGTCTTTAGAAAGAGTGCATTTACGATTCAGTAAAAGTCTTTTAGGTGTGAAAAAACAACACAAAATGATTTTGTATATGGTGAGTTGGGCAGAACATCTGTGAAAGTTACACATAGTTATAAAATTATTGAATATTGGTTGAAAACTGTATAAATACCAGAAAACAAATATATTAGAATGGTATATAATATGTTAAAAGCTGATTTTGAAAGTGATCACCGAGAAGTTAATTGGTGTTCTATGGTAAAAAATTTACTATGTACGCTTGGATTTTATACAGCGTGGTTGGAACAAAATGTTGGTGATGTAGATTTATTTTTAAAATTAGTTAGACAAAGATTAACAGATCAATTTATTCAAAATTGGCATAGTAGATTAAATGATTCTAGTAGAGCTTTGTTTTACAAAAATACTGCGTCTTTCAATTTTCAAACATATTTAGACTGCTTTTCAGTAAATGAATTTTGTCAAGCATTAGCTAGGTTAAGAGTTTCTCCGCATAAGTTACAAATCGAGTCTGAAAGATGGATAAAACCAATACGTATTCCTGTAAATGAAAGAAAATGTTGCATTTGTAATGTGCTTGAAGATGAATTTCATTTTGTAATTGAATGTCCATTATACAATGATTTACGGAAACAATTCATACCGTCTTACTTTTGGAAAAGACCAAACATGTTGAATTTTATAGATCTGATAAAGTCTGAAAATAGAATCGTGATAAAGAAGTTAGGAATGTATGTTCACAATGCATTTACCGTAAGAAATGAATATATGTTTAGACGTTAGGGCTAGAAATTGTTGTATATCTTGTAAGTTATGTAATTACGTTAGATGTTTTGGTTGTATGGAAATATTACTCCGGTTGCAAAGACTTAGTCATATCGTTTGAAATGTATGTTATTACTTCATTGTCTCTGTGAGACACATCCCTTAAAGATCAATTATACGTATGAGAATAGCCAACATGTTAACCTTTACGTCTTTCGTTTTCGATAAAGGTCGACTGTAGTTGGAGTACTATTCCCATTATACGCTAGATACACCTGTTACGTCATATTAGAATTACGTATTTTCCTGTTCCTTTTAATTTAATAATTCTCTAAAAATGTGAATAACGTATTAGTATATAACACTTTGTACTGATATGAATGTAACTATCTCCGACATGCAATGTATGATATATGTATGTACTATGTATTTGCATTTTTCTCTGTTCGTCATACATGTATTGAAATGTTGTCCTCATGGGCTTATGAGCCTAATGGATCTAATAAATAAACTTGAAACTTATATTATACAGAATAATGTTAGGCATCCCCAGCTTTTATTATATTTGACTGGCTTATCATAGTAGGTTGTCCCCCTTGAAAATTATCCGATAATCAATATTGGTTTCCCTATTGAGGCCTAACTAAACTAAAGGAACCAGCGTGGGAGCCATCTTGTCTAGTCGCGTAATGGCTGCCAGGATTTGGAATACTATTTTTTCACTTGGCATGGCAACAGAGGTCTAAATTGAGGCTAGTTTCTGTTTAAATTTCATTGTGGATGTATTATTGACATTTTGGTAGGTGAATTGGGAGAGCAGGTTGTATTTGGTGAAGTCAAGCTCAATTTTAGTATGAGTAGTACTTCCAGGTCACAGCAGTGTGATCTTGATGTCAGTTTACAGTAGGCAAATGTGATCAGAGAAATCTGTCTTAGAAGATACATGACCCCCTACTTTTCTCTTCATTTTATATCAGTTTTATCATAACTCTTTAAAATGAGGTAAGGATTTGTTCTCTGAAATGGGTCAAGCTATGTTTGGTAGCTCTTTGAAAAAGGTCAGTTTTATATAGAATATATAGGGAAAACTATTTAGGCTGTTATGACCTTGATATTACTTTGAGCAATAGATTATACAGGAAATTTATTTTTAATGATTAATTTCCAATATGTCTTTTGGTTTGTGAATATTTTACCAGATATGACAGTAAACTTCAATTTCTTCTCTTCAATTTAATGTGAAAATATTTATTCTAACTGAACATCTTCTTGCTTCCAACATTGTTTTAAAAGTATCACCGTCGCTTATATTGAACATATAGTGAAAAACAGTAAATTGTCAATTTCTTTTACTTTAGAGGCAAATAAATCATATTTTCCAAAGATGACAATTTATTATCACATATGTAGGTATTCTTGACTTTATAAACAATACAACAATATAATTTTAAGTGTCATAGGGTAAAGGCTTCTTGCTTCCAGTTTATTTCAAAGTATATCAAGAAATAAAAACTTGTGGATTTCTTAAAGTTGTGATGTAACGTAAACCGTGTTAATTTACGGAACTGCATGTACCAACAACTGACGTACGATTCAATATAGTCTTTTGAAATAATAACGTTCATAAGTGTCTAATTAGCAAAAGAAAAGAAAAGAAAAGAAAAGAAAAAAATGATAAGAACAGAATAGAACAGAGCTTTGAGTTTTTACCAAACTGTTTATGAGAACAATAAGAGTCAATATAAAGTATACATAATTTCCGACTGAAAGCTAAATATCTTTGGAATATGGAAACACTTGACGACAGGAGAAAAACTACTTCAAAGAATAATTTTCTAACGAAAAAGTGTAATTTTCAAGTTCATTGAAAGCTGATAAGGTGAGAGAATGTGTACATTTATTTAAACAAAAGACCCAGCATAATTTCCACGATGTGCAAAGAAAGGGTGAAATTAACGGACCCGCAATATGTCTATTTTAGAAATGAAATCCAAGCTTGAAAAAAATGGCATGCTTTCCATGAGTTTGCACGGTAGGATTATCTCTTTAGTTCGGCCTTCATTTTTTTGTTACGGTTTTGTTCGTAGAAAGCATGAAAAACAGCCACCTTTACAGCAAAATACTTTAGTTTTCAGGATAAAATTGTATAGTATGTACAAACACATATCTGAATGACATATTTGATTTATGTATAATCAAGTAACTTAGACACTATAAATAAGCAGACAGGATGAATCAGAGTTAATTGTTTAAAAAAGATGAGTTAGGATCTCTATGATACACATACACTAATGCTGATCAGAAAAGAAATCAGATATTTGATTCATAATTCAATAGATTCTTCTTTCTTTGATTTCAATGGAAAACCTTGGATCAAGACCAGTTAACAAAACATGTTTTGTTTGTTTGTTTGTTTTGGGTTTAACGCCGTTTTTCATCAGTATTTCAGTCTTGTAACGGCGGGCAGTTAACTTAACCAGTTTTTCTGGGTTCTGTACCAGTACACGCCTGTTCGCCGCAAGTAACTGTCAACTTCCCTACATGAATCAGAGGTGGAGGACTAATGATTTCAGACACAATGTCGTTTATCAAATAGCCACATACGCCCCGCCCGAGGATCGAACTCACGACCCCGCGATCCGTAGACCAACACTCTTACCTACTGAGCTAAGCGGGCGGGCTTGATAAAACATGTGTGTGTGTGTGTGTGTGTGTGTGTGTTTTAGTAACATGTGTGTTTTTTAAGTTTGTTAAATTGCTCGGGCTTTTCTTTGCCATTGCCTGTCATGCTTAGTTTATTACTTTATTTTATCATGTTTTAAAGAGTAAACTTCTAGGCATGAAAGTTAAACAAAAGTACCGTTATATGGAGAAGAAAAATCAGTCAAAATGGGAATACAAGTATCTTCACAGAAGTTTCGTTTTTCTCGAGGAAAACTATTATGTATACATGTGTTTGTGGGAAAGCTCGTTGATGAAATAATTTTCAGATTTCAATGTTTGGCGGGATTCAAAGTTTCAAAAGAAATGAAATTTATTTAAATGTTTTCGTTTTCTGTTACATGACAACACGAATTTCGCAATGTTCATTTTTATAAGCTAACATAATGTTTCGTTACAGAAACGTTTTATATCTTTACATGAATATCACTTCTATATGAATCTATAAAACAACGTGATTTATACACTGGCTACATGTGTTATTGCTTTCTATGGAGTAACATGCGAGCATTACCTAAAGCAAAATATTAGATAAACGCAAAATGTATGACAAAGAATTATTGACTTGGGTCATGAATTACACGACTTTAGCTAATGTAAGGGAGGCAATCCAGTTTGAAGGTAATTGCTTTAGGTCATAATGCAGTAATTCGGTCAAAAATGTGCTTCCGTGGTAATAGTCATAAATCGATTGTATATGTTATAAAATGATGTTTTCTGTGCAAAATAATCATTAAATTTGAAAAATTTTGAATTTTGACCATATTTTGAGTAGATGCGCCTATTTCTGCAGCAATTTCTGCAATAGAGAGGCAAATATTTTGTCTCCAGAATGTGTGAAAATGCACAGAATGCATCCATTTGAGTCGTATTCATGACGGAATGAATGATATTTCAGAATCAAAGCAAACAATAATGCATACAGGTGAAACTTTTACCAAAATTTACAATGAAGCGACCATAGAGCCTAAATTTAGCTCAGAAAATGGGTAGGGGGTGGCCTCCTTTAAATGTCTATTTTTCTCTAAAATTTCGAATTTTCACAATGAAACTTGTTAAGTGGAATTATACGCATTTTTCAAGTAAAAATACAGCACAAATAGATATGTGTGTAAAAGGGGTGGAGGAAATTATAGTTTTTAACCCAGTATACCAAACTCTTCCTGTTACCATTACGAAATAATAACTTTTTAAATATGACTTTTCTTATTTTGAATGGGGCAGTTTTTTTAAGAAAAGTCAAACTGCTTGCAGGAGTTGCTTCCCTTCAACCTCAGAAATCTCTACTGATAGGTAAGGGAGATCATTGCATACAAGACTGAAGAAATGAACTATTTTTAGCACACCTGTCACAAAGTGACAAGGTGAGCTTTTGTGATCGCGCGGTGTCCGTCGTCCGTCCGTCCATGCGTGCGTGCGTGCGTCAGTCCGTAAACTTCTGCTTGTGACCACTCTAGAGGTCACATTTTTCATGGGATCTTAATGAAAGTTGGTCAGAATGTTCACCGTGATGATATCTAGGTCAAGTTCGAAACTGGGTCACATGCCGATAAAAACTAGGTCAGTAGGTCTAAAAATAGAAAAACCTTGTGACCTCTCTAGAGGCCATATATTACACAAGATCTGTATGAAAATTGATCAGAATGTTTATCTTGATGATATCTAGGTCAAGTTCGAAACTGGGTCACGTGCCTCAAAAACTAGGTCAGTAGGTCTAAAAATAGAAAAACCTTGTGACCTCTCTAGAGGCCATATATTTCACAAGATCTTCATGAAAATTGGTCAGAACGTTCACCTTGATGATATCTAGGTCAAGTTTGAGACCGCGTCACGTGCCGTCAAAAACTAGGTCAGTAAATCAAATAATAGAAAAACATTGTGACCTCTCTAAAGGCCATATTTTTCATGGGATCTGTATGAAATTTGGTCTGAATATTTATCTTGACGATATCTAGGTCAAGTTCGAAACTGGATCACATGGAGTCAAAAACTAGGTCAGTAGGTTTAAAAATAGAAAAACATTGTGACCTCTCTAGAGGCCAAATATTTCAAGAGATCTTCATGAAAATTGTTCAGAATGTTCACCTTAATGATATCTAGGTCAAGTTCGAAAAAGAATTACGTGCCATCAAAAACTAGGTCAGTAGGGCAAATAATAGAAAAACCTTGTGACCTCTCTAGAGACCATATTTTTTATGGGATCTGTATGAAAGTTGGTCTGAATGTTCATCTTGATGATATCTAGGTCAAGTTTGAAAGTGGGTCACGTGCCTTCAAAAAGTAGGTCAGTAGGTCAAATAATAGAAAAACGTTGTGACCTCTCTAAAGGCCATATTTTTCATGGGATTTGTATGAAAGTCGGTTTGATTGTTTATCTTGATGATATATAGGTCAAGTTTGAAACTGGGTCAACTGCGATCAAAAACTAGGTCAGTAGGTCTTGAAATAGAAAAACCTTGTGACCTCTCTAGAGGCCATACCCTAGAATGGATCTTCATGAAAATTGGTCATAATGTTCACCTTGATAATATCTAGGTCAAGTTTGAAACTGGATCACATGCCTTAAAAAACTAGGTCAGTAGGTCAAATAATAAAACAACGTTGTGACCTCTCTAGAGGCCATACTTTTCATGGGATCTGTATGAAAGTTGGTATGAATGTTCATCTTAATGATATCTAGGTCAGGTTTGAAACTGGGTCAGTAGGTCTAAAATTAAAAAAATCTTTTGACCTCTCTAGAGGCCATATTTTTCAATGGATCTTCATGAAAATTGATCTGAATGTTTATCTTGATGATATCGAAATCAGTTTCGAAACTGGGTCACGTGCGGTCAAAAACTAGGCCAGTAGGTATAAAAATAGAAAAACCTTGTGACCTCTCTAGAGGCCATATTTTTCATGAGATCTTCATGAAAAGTAGTGAGAATGTTCACCTTGATGATATCTAGGTAAAGTTCAAAACAGGGTCACGTACCTTTGAAAACAAGGTCAAAAGGTCAAATAATAGAAAAACCTTGTGACCTCTCTAGAGACCATATTTTTCAATGGATCTTCATGAAAATTGGTCAGAATTTTTATCTTGATAATATCTAGGTGAAGTTCAAAACTGGGTCACATGAGCTCAAAAACTAGGTCACTATGTCAAATAATAGAAAAAACGAAGTCATACTCAAAACTGGGTCATGTGAGAAGAGGTGAGCGATTCAGGACCATCATGGTCCTCTTGTTTATAAGTCCGATTTCTTCATTTCTAAAGCATCACTTTCAAATACTTATGCGGCATTATTGTTAATTAAACACATTTAAATGCACAGCAACCGGAAACTTGCTTTTATAAAACATTCACCAAAAACACACTACGTGCTGTAAGATGCGCATAATGCCACTTTAACATGTTCGGTATTACATCTTTCTTGAAAAAAGTGATGAAAATGTTATGAAATTTGATAAAAGATATTTCTTTTAAGAGCTGAAATAAGACTTTTCTCGAAACACATCACAGTTAGTCTTACTAGTCATAAATTGATTGTATATGTTATAAAATGGTGTTTTCAGTGCAAAATAATCATTAAATTTGAAAAAGTTTGAATTTTGACCATATTTTGAGTAGATGCGCCTATTTCTGCAGCAATTTCTGCAATAGAAAGGCCAATATTTTGTCTCCAGAATGTGTGAAAATGCACAGAAAGCATCCATTTGAGTCATATTCATGACGGAAAGCATGATATTTCAGAATCAAAGCAAAAAATAATGCATACAGGTGAAACTTTTACCAAAATTTACAATGAAGCGACCATAGAGCCTAAATTTAGCCCAGAAAATGGGAAAGGGGTGGCCTCGCTTAAATGTCTTTTGTTCTCTAAAATCTCGAATTGTCACAATGAAACTTGTTAACATGTTCGGTATTACATCTTTCTTAAAAATAGTGATGAAAATGTGATGAAATTTGATAAAAGATATTTCTTAGAAGAGCTGAAATAAGACTTTTCTTGAAACACATCACAATTAGTCTTAATAGTCATAAATCGATTGTATATGTTATAAAATGATGTTTTCAGTGCAAAATAATCATTAAATTTGAAATTTTTTGAATTTTGACCATATTTTGAGTAGATGCGCCTATTTCTGCAGCAATTTCTGCAATAGAAAGGCCAATATTTTGTCTCCAGAATGTGTCAAAATGCACAGAATGCATCCATTTGAGTCATATTCATGACGGAATGAATGATATTTCAGAATCAAAGCAAAAAATTAATGCATACAGGTGAAACTTTTACCAAAATTTACAATGAAGCGACCATAGAGCCTGAATTTAGCCCAGAAAATGGGTAGGGGGTGGTCTCCTTTAAATGTCTATTTTTCTCTAAAATCTCGAATTTTCACAATGAAACTTGTTAAGTTGAATTATACGCATTTTTCAAGTAAAAATACAGCACAAATAGATATGTGTGTAAAAATGGTGGAGGAAATTATAGTTTTTAACCCAGTATACCAAACTCTTCCTGTTACCATTACGAAATAATAACTTTTTAAATATGACTTTTCTTATTTTGAATGGGGCAGTCTTTTTAAGAAAAGTCAAACTGCTTGCAGGAGTTGCTTCCCTTCAACCTCAGAAATCTCTACTTATAGGTAAGGGACATCATTGCGTACACGACTGAAGAAATGAAATATTTTTTATAAGTCCGATTTCTTCATTCCTGAAGCATCACTTTCAAATACTTATGCGACATTATTGTTAATTAAACACATTTAAATGCACAGCAACCGGAAACTTGCTTTTATAAAACATTCACCAAAAACACACTACGTGCTGTAAGATGCGCATAATGCCACTTTAACATGTTCGGTATTACATCTTTCTTGAAAATAGAGAAGAAAATGTTATGAAATTTGATAAAAGATATTTCTTATAAGAGCTAAAATAAGACTTTTCTAGAAACACATCACAATTAGTCTTAATAGTCATAAATCGATTGATTATGTTATAAAATGATGTTTTCAGTGCAAAATAATCATTAAATTTGAAAATATTTTCAATTTTGACCATATTTTGAGTAGATGCGCCTATTTCTGCAGCAATTTCTGCAATAGAAAGGCCAATATTTTGTCTCCAGAATGTGTGAAAATGCACAGAATGCATCCATTTGAGTCATATTCATGACGGAATGAATGATATTTCAGAATCAAAGCAAAAAATAATGCATACAGGTGAAACTTTTACCAAAATTTACAATGAAGCGACCATAGAGCCTAAATTTAGCCCAGAAAATGTGTAGGGGTGGCCTCACTTAAATGTCTATTTTTCTCTAAAATCTCGAATTTTCACAATGAAACTTGTTAACATGCTCGGTATTACATCTTTCTTAAAAAAATAGTGATGAAAATGTTATGAAATTTGATAAAAGATATTTCTTATAAGAGCTGAAATAAGACTTTTCTTGAAACACACCACAATTAGCCTTAAAAGTCATAAATCGATTGTATATGTTATAAAATGATGTTTTCAGTGCAAAATAATCATAAAATTTGAAAAAAAAATTGAATTTTGACCATATTTTGAGAAGATGCGCCTATTTCTGCAGCAATTTCTGCAATATTTTGTCTCCAGAATGTGTGAAAATGCACAGAATGCATCCATTTGAGCCATATTCATGACGGAATGAATGATATTTCAGAATCAAAGCAAAAAATAACGCATACAGGTGAAACTTTTACCAAAATTTACAATGAAGCGACCATAGAGCCTAAATTTAGCCCAGAAAATGGGTAGGGGGTGGCCTCACTTAAATGTCTATTTTTCTCTAAAATCTCGAATTTTCACAATGAAACTTGTTAACATGTTCGGAATTACATCTTTCTTGAAAATAGTGATGAAAATGGTATGAAATTTGATAAAAGATATTTCTTATAGGTCATAATGCAGTAATTCGGTCAAAAATGTGCTTCCGTGGTGTCGAAAGAAGTTCCTAATAAATAGATGCTAATTTTTCCAATTTTTCGCGCATTTGTGCGTAAATCGGGGGCCAAATGGGCTTTATTTCACTCGTGGAATGAATTGTACATAAAATAGGACACTTTTCATGCTAATATTCGCACGTTTTCGAGTTGTTTACATGAAAACGAAAGTAGGGTGTTTATTCTGCGGACCGCTTTCTGAAATGCGGCAATATGCATACTATTCAACACCCCTTTTTCTTTTCGTTTTCTTGAAGCAAATGCATGGATATCTTGTGGAAAATAGGTCTACGACGGAGTGAAAATCTAGAAACTGTAACAAAATTGTTCTAAGTAGCTGAATTTTATATGAAACAAAGAACAATTTCTTTTATTGGTATATAGCCTTTAACACAGCCAACAATTAAGGGAGAGAATTCTTGCAAATTCTCATTAAAAGCTGACCATGCCTTATTAATCCCCCGCCGTGGCGGAAGGATTATAGGATTGGTCTGCGTCCGTCCTTCCGTCCGTAACAAAATCGTGTCCGGTCCATATCTCCTAAACCCCTTGAAGGATTTTCATCAAACTTTGGTCAAATGATCACCTCATCAAGACGATGTGCAGAACCCATGAGTCAGCCTTGTCGGTTAAAGGTCAGGGTCACAACTCAAGGTCAAATGTTTGAGCCTGCCATTTTGTGTCCGCTCTATATCTCCTAAACCCCTTGAAGGAATTTTATAAAACTTGGGTCAAATGATCACCTCATCAATGCGATGTGCAGAACCCATAAGTCAGCCATGGCGGCTCAAGGTCAAGGTCACAACTCAAGGTCAAAGGTTTGAGCCTTCCATTTTGTGTCCGCTCTATATCTCTTAAACCCCTTGAAGGAATTTTATAAAACCTGGGTCAAATGATCACCTCATCAAGACGATGTGCAGAACCCATGAGTCAGTCATGCTGGCTCAAGGTCAAGGTCACAACTTAGGATCAAATGTTTGAGCCTTCCATTTTGTGTCCGCTCTATATCTCCTAAACCCCTTGAAAGATTTTCATCAAACTTGGGTCATACGATCACCTCATCAATGCGATGTGCAGAACTTATGAGTCAGCCATGTCGGCTCAAGGTCAAGGTCACAACTGAAGGTCAAAGGTTTGACCCTTCCA
This sequence comes from Mercenaria mercenaria, assembly GCF_021730395.1. Classification (NCBI taxonomy): domain Eukaryota; kingdom Metazoa; phylum Mollusca; class Bivalvia; order Venerida; family Veneridae; genus Mercenaria; species Mercenaria mercenaria. Next base: position 21,524,072 of record NC_069368.1, on the reverse strand, counting down.
TTTCGTGTCCGCTCTATATCTCCTAAACCCCTTGAAGGAATTTTACAAAACTTTAGTGAAATGATTACCTCATCAGAACGATGTGCAGAAATTATGAGAAAACCATGCCAGCTCAAGGTCAAGGTCACAACTAAGGGTCGAAGGTTTGAGCCTTCCATTTGGTGTCCACTCTGTATCTCCTTAACCCCTTGAAGGATTTTCATCAAACTTGGGTCAAATGATCACCTCATCAAGAACTCATGAGTCAGCCATGTCAACTCAAGGTCAAGGTCACAGCTGAAGGTCAAAGGTTTCAGCTCTGTATCTCCTAAACCCCTTGAAGGATTTTCATGAAACTTTGGTCAAATGATCACCTCATCAAGACGTTGTGCAGAATTCATGAGTCAGCCATGTCAGTTCAAGGTCAAGGTCACAGCTAAAAATAAAGTTTTACCCTTTCACTATCCATAGCAGTGGCGGGGGATTTAGCTGTCTTTCAGACTGCCTTGTTATATAACCTTTTTATTCTATATTTTTTCCACTTCGTACGTAATATACGTAATTCGTTGAATGTTGATTTTCTGGGTATCAGTATTAAATAAATTATATGGTGCAACCTCCCTTACAACAACCATTTGGCTATTTGGGTGGTTATACTGGTAATACTTGGCTGAGATATTATGCCAACAAACATTGTCAGCAAGTTTGGTGAAGATCGGATGAAAACTGTTCGACTTAAGAGAGCTGACAAGGCTAAATCTCCCGGTTTTTTTTTTTTTTTTTTTTTTTTTTTTTTTTTTTTTTTTTTTTTTTTTTAGTACTTCATTGACTGGTACAATTTGGCTGGTTATTGGAACAGGCAGAGATGTTATGCCCACAAACATTGTCAGCAAGTTTGGTGGAGATCCGATGAAAACTGAATTAGAGAGCGGACATGTTTTGGATGCCGACCGCCCGTCCGCTGCCATTCATAATCTCAATTTTGTTTTTTAACTGTAAAAATAAAAACTTCAGAGGTAGCTATTCAGACAGCTGATCTCTTCCAATTTCTTAGTTTCGTCCGGAACGGCTTCTTTAAGCCACTTTTCAAATGCTACAACATCTGATGATGATTTTTTTTCTTTCTTACTGTATATTTTGGTTTTTGATTATTAACGAACGTGTAGCTGTTAATATCTTAATCAGATATTAAAACAAAAATAGCATTGTCATCACTTGAATTGTTTTTGTGTGTTGTAAACAAAAAAAAAACGACAATTAAATCCTGATTTCAAGACGCATAATCAAACTCGGTACATAGAGCGCCTACTTCGTCCGATTTACATTCGGTACATTTTCACGCGTGTCGGACTTTATCGTACTGTTGAACCATCCAAGTACAGACTCGGTAAATGGATTTTTTGTACGCGCGTGCGTCCAAATACAGAATATACAGGATTTTTTGTACGCACGTGCGTCCAAATACCGTAATATATTGTACGGTCACGTGTTGCAAATGAACGTTCGCGATTGGATAGATAAGATATAGAATAATATAGCCTATTTATTAACAGTTAATGCAAGATGCCCCTTCATGCATTATTTCATCATAAGCGGGCACCTTGGTAGAACCACCAGCTGGATGGCTTCCTGACATGAAGAATTCAACGACCCGAGAAAGGCTCGAATCAACATCGGTAAGGGGCAAATGATTTGAAGTCAGCAACCTTAACCACTCGGCCACAGAGGTCCCTGTCTGATGAAAAGAAAAAGATGAACATGAAGAGAATAAGTCGTATAAACGCACTTTTATACTTTTAGCACTAAAGTGCCGACCTCTAATAAGGGCCAAGATGAGCGATTAGAACAAATTTGAAAAGTGAATATTCATAATGTTGTTCATGACAATATATCAGATATGAAATCCTGACAGTATGCTCATATCAGTTTCATGTTGATGATGTATACCAAATTTCATTTGAATTGGAAGCTGAACGAGTTGAGTATACAGGGTTCAAATGAAATGTAACAAGAACTCGTCGAACACGAAATGCCCCATTCTGGTTTAATCTGACCTTGACCTTTAACCTATTAACCTAAGAGATTACAGAGTGATCTTGGCACCATCCACTGAGCCATTTTTGAATGTTCCAAATTTCAAGACTAGCTCAAGGTCAAGATCCATGTCAAATTTCATTTCGGTACAAAACAATGTGTATGTGGTCCAAATTTGAAAGCTGTGGCTTGAGAAATGTAAAAGCAGGTCACTAGATCAATTTCAAGGTCAAAGTTCATTTCGGTAGACAGAACTATGCCTGTGCTTCAAATTTGAAGGCTGTAGCTTGAAAAATGTGAAAGTAGGTAATAGGTAAAAATCAATGTCAAATTTCAATTCAGAACACAAAAATATGCATGCGGTCCAAATTTGAAGCCTGTAGCTTCAGAAATGTGAAAGTAGGTCACTATGTCAATCTCAAGATCAAAGTTCATTTCGGTAAACAAAAGTATGCATGTGCTTCAAATTTGAAGGTTGTAGCTTGAGAAATGTGAAAGTAGGTCACTAGGTCAAAATCAAGGTCAAATTTTATTTCGGAACACAAAACTATGTAAGTGGTCCAAATTTGAAGCCTATACCTTCAGAAATGTGAAAGTAGGTCACTAGGTCAATCTCAAGATCAAAGTTCATTTCAGTACACAAAACTAGGCTTGTGGTTCAAATTTGAAGGCTGTAGCTTGAGAAATGTGAAAGTAGGTCACTAGGTCAAATTTCATTTCGGAACAAAAAACTATGCATGTGGTCCAAATTTGAAGCCTGTACCTTCAAAAATGTGAAAGTAGGTCACTAGGTCAATGTCAAGGTCAAAGTTTTTTTTGTTACACAAAACTATGCATGTGGTCTAAATTTGAAAGCTGTAGCTTGAGAAATCTGAAAGTAGGTCACTATGTCAATGTCAAGGTCAAAGTTTTTTTGGTACACAAAACTTTGCATGTGGTCCAAATTTGAAGGCTGTAGCTTGAGAAATGTGAAAGTAGGTCACTACGTCAAAATCAAGGTCAAATTTAATTTCGGAACACGAAACTATGCATGTGGTCCAAATTTGAAGCCTGTATCTTCCAAAATGTGAAAGTAGGTCACTAGGTCAATGTCAAGGTCAAAGTTTTTTTCAGTACACAAAACTATGCATGTGGTCCAAATTTGAAGGCTGTAGCTTGAGAAATGTGAAAGTAGGTCACTAGGTCAAAATCAAGGTCAAATTTCATTTCGGAACACAAAAGTATGCATGTGGTCCAAATTTGAAGCCTGTACCTTCAAAAATGTGAAAGTAGGTCACTAGGTCAATGTCATGGTCAAAGTTTTTTCCGGTGCACAAATTTATGCATGTGGTCCAAATTTGAAGGCTGTAGCTACAGAAATGTGAAAGTAGGTCACTATGTCAAGATCAAGGTCAACTCATGTCAATGTTCATCTTGCCACTCAAAACTATACATGTGGTCCAAATTTGAAGGCTGTAGCTACAGAAATGTGAAAGTAGGTCACTAGGTCAAGATCAAGGTCAACTCATGTCAATGTTCATCTTGCCACTCAAAACTATACAATCATGTGGTCCAAATTTGAATGCTGTAGATTATTGACAAGAAGATTTTAAAAGCTTTTCCCTATATAAGTCTATATGAACCATGTGACCCCCGGGGTGGGGCCGTATTTGACCCTAGGGGGATAATTTGAACAAACTTGGGAGAGAACCACGAGATGATGCTACATAACAAATATCAAAGCCCTAGGCTTTGTGGTTTGGACAAGAAGATTTTCAAAGTTTTTCCCTATATAAGTCTGTGTTAACCATATGACCCCCAGGGCGGGGCTATATTTGACCCTAGGGGAATAATTTGAACAATCTTAGTAGAAGACCATTAGGTGATGTCACATGCAAAATATCATAGCCCTAGGTCCTGTGGTTTTGGAAAAGAGGTTTTTCAAAGTTTTTATCAATATAAGTCTATATAAACCATGTGACCTCCGGGGCGGGGCCATATTTGACCCCAGGGGTATAATTTGAATCATCTTGGTAGAGGACCACTAGATGATGCTTCATACCAAATATCAAAGCCCTTGGCCCTGTGCTTTTGGACAAGAAGATTTTCAAAGTTTTTCCCTATATAAATCTATGTAAATTATAAAAATAAACAAAGGGCCATAACTCACTTATAAATTGTTGAACCAGTCTGATTTTCAGGGGGACATAACTATGGTACCAATACATCATTCTGACGAAGTTTGGTCAAAATCCCCCCAGTAGTTTCTGAGGAGATGCGATAACGAGAAATTGTTAACGGATGGACGGACGGACTGACGGAAATTCTGGTTAAAGTGATATATGTCAATGATGTATAAACAATATTGTACTATATATACAATATAACAAAACACTTGGATTAAAATTTGCATATATGAAAAACCTATAGTTGCTTTCATATGTATTTATTTTGGCTTATTATGAAAAAGTTATCATATAAGTTATCTATAGTAACAACAAAGGGAAATCAATAAAAAAAATTTAAAAAAAAACAAAAACAAGAGCTGTCCGTAAGACAGCCAAGCTCGACTATTCGAAATATTGTCCCAGAAGCAGGAAAAATATTACCCAAAAAGGTTAAATATCAAAAGAGTTTTAAGTTCAACAGGGGGAATAATTTGACCAAAATGCATATCAGTTATGGGACTTGCTGCTATCAACTAGTTTTATAACCCCGAAGGCACATGTGAAGTTTCAATTCAATATCTGCATTAGTTTTGGAGACAGAAACTTGCATGTAAAACTTTAACCAGAATTTTCAAAGTCCAAAAGGGGGCATAATTTGCCGAAAATACATGCCAGAGTTATGGGACTTGTCCCAGTGAGGTTGGTAATTGATCTAGAAAAAGAAAAAATAAGTTTTAAATCTATATGCCTTTTAGTAATAGCTGTATGTACTTGCACGCAAAACTTTAACAAGAATTTTCTAAGTCCAAAAGGGGGCATAATTTGGCCAAAATGAAGGTCAGAGTTATGGGACTTGCTGCTATCAACTAGTTTTATAACCCCTAAGACACAATGTCATGTGAAGTTTCAAATCAATATCTGCATTAGTTTTGGAGATAATAACTTGCATGTAAAACTTTAACCAAAATTTTCTAAGTCTAAAAGGGGGCATAATTTGCTCAAAAAACATGTCAGAGTTATGGGACTTGACCCAGTGAGGTTGGTAATTGATCTAGAAAAAGAAAAAATAAGTTTCAAGTCTATATGCCTTTTAGAAATAGCTGTATGCACTTGCACGCAAAACTTTAACCAGAATTTTCTAAGTCCAAAAGGGGGCATAATTTGGCCAAAATGAAGGTCAGAGTTATGGGACTTGCTGCTATCAACTAGATTTATAACCCCGAAGACACATGTGAAGTTTCAAATCAATATCTGCATTAGTTTTGGAGATAGTAACTTGCATGTAAAACTTTAACCAAAATTTTCTAAGTCTAAAAGGGGGCATAATTTGCTCAAAATACATGTCAGAGTTGTGGGTCTTGACCCAGTGAGGTTGGTAATTGATCTAGAAAAAGAAAAAATAAGTTTCAAATCTATATGCCTTTTAGAAATAGCTGTATGTACTTGCACGCAAAACTTTAACCAGAATTTTCTAAGTCCAAAAGGGGGCATAATTTGGCCAAAATGAAAGTCAGGGTTATGGGACTTGCTGCTATCAACTAGTTTTATAACCCCGAAGACACATGTGAAGTTTCAAATCAATATCTGCATTAGTTTTGGAGATAGTAACTTGCATGTAAAACTTTAACCAGAATTTTCTAAGTCTAAAAGGGGGCATAATTTGCTCAAAATACATGTCAGAGTTATGGGACTTGACCCAGAGAGGTTGGTAATTGACCTAGAAAAAGAAAAAATAAGTTTCAAAGCTATATGCCTTTAATTGATGGCTGTATGTACTTGCATGTAAAAACTTAACCAAGGTGTGACGCCGACGCCGACGCCAGGGTGAGTAGAATAGCTTGACTATTCTTCGAATAGTCGAGCTAAAAAAAAAAAATTCTATTTAATAGAAAAAAATATATTACAAGTCCCCACAAAACTCTTTACCAGGTAGAGATAGGTCAAAATACATCTAAAAATTCAATGTAACATGCATGTTGTACCACAGAAAAGTGTTCTCGATTTTTCCCTACGGCCAGTAATAAAAAAGTAACAATATAATCTATTTATAGTAATAACAAAGGGAGGTAATTCCTAAAAAAAAGGGTGCCCCATGGCAATGAACATTTGTGCCATGTTTCATCAAAATCCCTCCATGCATGAAGAAGAAATGCTCCAGACATAGTCATTTTTGTATCTGACCTTTGGCCTCTATGACCTTGACCTTAGACTTAGGGCCCGGGTTTTGCGCGTGACATGTTGTCTCATCCAGGGAAATATTTGTGCCAACTGATATTTAAATCATGCCTTGCATGACAAAGTTATAGACCGGACAGGTAAAAAATCCTATTGACCTTTGATCTCAAAGTGTGACCTTGACCTTTAAGGTATTAGATCACTAATAGAGAACCTTCTTTTTGTTTTGAAGAGTATTCAATTCCTACCATAAACCTACTTCTACTGCAATTCTTAGGGGGGGGGGGGGGGGGGGGGGGGGGGGCGAGTAGGTTCAAGCCCTACTGGGACCAAATTCTTTTTCCCTTATTTTCCTTTTTTCTAGTAAGTTATTACCTCTTTCAAGATTTATAATGATTTCTTGTATAACAATGAGCTACGCTTGACGTGGGTGAATGTCTGAGTTTCATCTATTCTTTTAGTAGTGTATACTTGACCAAATTTAACCATGATTTTCTAAGTCTAAAAGGGGCATATTTTGCCAAAATAAGCAGGATTATGATGTTATATGTTTATGAGTACAGGGGTCACAATTATGTTTTGGTGTAATGAGAAACTTAAAAATGTTTCTAAGTCTTAATTTTTATGCAATTGGCTTGATGAGGGTTTATGAGAAAATAGTTGAACTAGCTTTAAACATATTACTACACGCAAAATAGATTTTCTAAGTCCAAAAGGGGCATAATTATTGGCAAAATGACAGTGGGTTATGGCTTGCTGTATACTAGTTTTTACGAACACAGTGTTGAAGTTTCAAACAATATTGATAGTTTAGGAGAATAGTTAACTTGCATTAAAACTTAACCAAAAGAATTTTCTAAGTCAAAAGGGGGCATAATTTGCTCAAAATAAGCAGGACTGACGGAGATTGGTATTACTTGGGAATAATTTCAGCTTGCTTAATCTGTATGATGTGTTAACAAGGTGTTGCGCAAGTTACGAGAAGTAGCTATAGATAGTTCTAGATAGTGACTAAACAAAAAACTTAACAAGAAAATGATTTTCAAGTCCCAAAAAGGTAGGATATCAAAATACATCTAATTCAAAAAGCATGTTGAGTACAGGTGTTCTCGATTTCCCCAGGGTAGTAACTTATCTTTGATGTATGAACAAGGAGTTAAGTTCTAAAAGCCATGGCTTTGTCATGTTTGATGCAAAAGTTAGCATGAAAAAAATCTCAACATAGAATTTTGATTATTTTCTATGTGACTAAAGGGCGGCCTGAAGTTCTTCCCAAAATATGGCCCAATGATGGATTTATTGTTCATGCGTTATAGGGAGGACAGGTAAATCTATGTTGTTAAGTGTACTTGATTCAAGTTTGTCAAAGAAACTTCTTTTTGTTTTAGAAAAGTATTCAATACTAAAAACTACTTTACGGGCAATCGCGAGGGGCGCGGGGCGGGCGCGACGTCAGTACAAGCCCTAGTGTGACAATTCTTTCCATTTTTTTTTCAAATAATCTCAAGATGAGACTTATAAAAATGGAAAAAGATGAATCTTATAAGCGATTTCTTGGTGTTCAAAGTGAATTTACTACTTAAACAGAAGGGGTAGAGTTACACATCTTTAAAAATATTGAGTTACACGCGATGAAAGTTCTCTATTTTGCTTTCACTCTTAGATTATATATTGTGGAAGAAATTTAAGTAGGCTTTACGTCTGCCCTAAGGTAATTTTTAAATGGAGTAAGCAAAATTCAGAACAGAAACGCAGCATTCGACTTTATTTTTTCAATGTTGAAGTATGATTCTGTCTCATTAAATCCATTTACTTGATACACCATAGAAAAAATGATATTGACATTTTTAGTTTGTGTTTAATAATTGTTTACAAATAGTTTGATGTTTTTTTTATTAAAATTAATGGTAAAATGAGTTCTCTGCAAATGTTTTTGATAGTGGCTATCACTTTGAAATTTGTCTCTATTTGACCTTGAGGAGATACCATAAGTTATACAAAATTTATAAAAAACGGCACGGTAAAATTTGTTAAAAAATTGTAAAATATTGCAAAACACGGTTACCTTTCAGAATAAACCAAGCAAAGGCCATTTTGTAAACATTACTATTAGTGATCTAATACCTTAAGCCAGGGTTCTAGGTGTTGCGCATGACATGTCATCTCATCATGGGGAACATTTGTGCCAAGTAATATTAAAATCCCTTCATGGATGGCAGAGTTATGGACCGAACAGGAAAAAAGCCCTGTTGACATTTGACCTCCAATTGTGACCTTTGAGCTAGGGGTCGGGGTCTTGCGCATGACACGTCGTCTCCTCATGGGGCATTTGTGCCAAGTGATATTAAAATCCTTTAATGAATGACAGAGTTATGGACCAGACACAAAGCAGACCCTGTTCATGCCATGTTAACATTAGACTGCTAAGGGTGACCTTGACCTTTGAGCTAGGGGTCTGGAAGTTGGGCATGACACATCGTCTTATTATGAGTGACAGTTGTGCCAAGTAATATTAAAATCTCTTCATGGATGGCAGAGTTATGGACCGGACAGGAGAAAAGCCCTGTTGACCTTTGACCTCCAATTGTGACCTTGACCTTTGAGATAGGGGTCCGGGTCTTGCGCATGACACGTCATCTCATCATGGGGAACATTTGTGCCAAGTAATATTAAAATCCCTTCATGGATGACAGAGTTATGGACCGGACAAGAAATTGCGGACGGACGGACGGAATGACAGAAAAGCGCATTCCTATAGTCCCCAAAACTGGTTTTCAACCAGTAGGGGAGTAATAATCTGATATACAGATGAACTTTGTTCACTCCAACTCGACTGGACAAGTGCAATTTATTTGATGAATCAGTAGCTTGAGTCATCGGTAAACACACATTATATAGATATTTTGCCAGGACTTGATGATTTTGAGCAAAGTGTGGTACAAATTGTCTGAGTGTGAGCTAACGAAGTATATATAATAAACATTTATAAACTCTATCAATGCTAGTAATTTCTCACTAATTATAATAAACCTACTGCATACAATATTGCACCATGCCATTAATATGGCAATATGAATAATAAATTAACACTCTGTAAATTTTAAACTAGGAGTGCAACTGGTTGACTGCCAAGAAAAGGGGAAATACGCATACTGTAAAACCATTAAATTTCGTGATTTTGGTCAAAACAGCACTCTTGTGGGGATATGATTTGTGGATTTAAACTTTTAAAATTTGAATGAATGGGGATTTTACTTGTTCGTTGGGATTAAATTGCGTGGACTGACTCAACCACGAAAATTAGCTCCCCACGAACATTAATGATTTGATATAACACTATACATTTTATCATGGAAGATGAAAATAAATACTATCACATGATTAAATTTTATCATCAGTCATTTTCACCATATACATAATTAAAGAAGTGACAGAAAATAAAATGGAAACACAAGACCTGTCTAAATTTTAAACAAGAGGGCCAAAATCGCCCTGTATCGCTCACCTGTTACCATTGCACTTAAGGACAAGAAGATCAAAGAATCATAATCCAGATCAATCAAAGAATTATGAGAAAATATAGTTGAAATTTTCTTAAAGTTACTTCAAATAAAATTATTTTCAAATCAGGCCAGTAGTTTTATGCCCAAAGGATTACATCGAGCAAAATTTTGACTGATGAAGCCCAAAAGACAGGAACAACAAAGCTGCTATCAAGCCGAAAACGTCAAAATAGCTAATTTTGGCCCTTTCATGGGCCGTAACTCTGGAACCCATTAGGGAATCTGGCCGATTCAAGAAAGGAACCAAGACCTTATGGTGACACAAGTTCCTTGCAAGTTTGATTAAATTCAAATCAAAAATGAAGCTGCTATTGTGCAGACAAGGTAAAAATAGCTCATTCTGGCCCTATCAGGGGCCATAACTCCCGAACAAATATAGGAATCTAACCATTTCAAGAAAGGAACCAACATCTTGGTTCGATACAAGTTGTGTGCAAGTTTGGTTAAAATCAAATCATAAATGAAGCTGCTATTGTGCAGACAAGGTCAAAAAAGCTAATTTTGGCCCTTTCAGGGGCCATAACTCTGGAACCTTTGTGGGATCTGGTCAGTTCCAGAAAGGAACCGAGATCTTATGGTGACACAAGTTTTGTGCAAGTTTGATTAAAATCAAATCATAAATGAAGCTGCTATGGTGCAGACAAGGTCAAAAAAGCTAATTTTGGCCCTTTTAGGGGCCATAACTCTGGAATACATAATGGGATCTGGTCGGTTCAAGAAAGGAACTGAGATCTTATGGTGACACAAGTTTTCTGCAAGTTCAATTGAAATTCAAATCATAAATGACGCTGCTATTGTGCAGACAAGGTCAAAATAGCTAATTTTGGCCCTTTCAGGGGCCATAACTCTGGAACACATAATGGAATCTGGCCAGTTCAAGAAGGGAACCAAGATCTTACGGTGACACAAGTTGTGTGCAAGTTTGGTTAAATTCAAATCATAAATGAAGCTGCTATTGTGCAGACAAGGGTAAAATAGCTAATTCTGGCCCTTTCATGGGCCATAACTCTGGAACCCATGAAGGAATCTGGCCAGTTCAAGAAAGGAACCAAGATCTCACGGTGATACAAGTGGTGTGCAAGTTTGGTAAAAATCAAATCATAAATGAAGCTGCTATTGTGCAGACAATGTAAAAATAGCTAATTTTGGCCCTTTAGGGGCCATAACTCTGGAACCCATAATGGGATCTGGTCGGTTGAAGAAAGGAACCAAGATCTTATGGTGATACAAGTTGTGTGCAAGTTTGGTTAAAATAAAATCATAAATGAAACCACTATCGTGCAGACAAGAAAGGACTTCGGACACTTTCTACATGAATTTGCCTACTCCAAGAGTGAAAAATAAACCACTGAGAAATAAGTTTTTAATTACATATACCATTAAAATACATATTTGAGATTATTTCTTAAAGTCAAATTTTTCAATATTTGTTTCGTAAAATGGTAATTTTTGCTCTAAACAGAATTACGTACCCTGTTATCTACATATAAAAGCTATTTTGCTTTAAACAACATTGTTCCCCCCCCCCCACCCCCCGTGCATCAAAACCATATTTGGCCAGCATATGTAGATATTAATTATACACATTTTCTATGACTATTGTATTGATGCAAGGGGTGGAGCAGTACTTTTAAACAAAAAATATAACTAAAGGGTGTTCCCAAATGTAAAGTAACCAATACTTTTTATATTCATTTTTAATAATTTGATAGTCACATATTTTTACATCTGTTTGTAACTCAAATACTATACAGATGTTTGAAAGGGCACATTTAGGCATGTTATACATGTATAGTAGTGAGAGAAGCAAATACTGTGAATTCATTATTATTCATTGGGTTAAATTTTCATTGGCTTATCCTGGTTGTTTGCTGCAGTAGATTGGCAAATGTGTGCTGTCAAATACTAGCAACACACCAGGTAACTTCTGCATGTCCTCCTTGCAACGCGCTCGCCACTAGCGATGAAGATGTAATTTGTTTTCCATTTTGTTTTTATTATTATTTTGTAGTTTTATATATTTTTTCATTTCTTCATCTTCTGTGCATTTACATGGTCATTTATTTCTTTCAGACACATACTAAATGTCACAAGCATTCATTACTTCATGTTCTTCTTTCTGTGAAAACTGAATTGAAGATTGTTCTTAGCGGCGGACTAGGCCTAAACACAACAAAAAAGAGGCAATATGTGCACAGCAGTTAATCTGATCCTGACTATAGTCTATCCAACAGAAATAACGCTTGGCATTGATATGCCTGTGATGCATAGGTCAAGAACAGTAGCTTCTTGACATGTCATATCAGTGACGGTTTCACATTCAGTGTGATGCCACGAAAGTGGTCTCAAGCAGATGGCATATACAAATACGGCTAGACGCGAAAACGTACTAATTGGTCCAGCCGAGTTTCAGATGGAATTTTTATGCAGCGACCTGCTTCTACTTTAGCCCTACAAATGACACATTTCGGATATATTTTGCCCACAACTTCAGCCCTGAATAGACAACATTATCTATGATGGGTTGTTGTCAGACTTATCCCGATTTAATTTTTTCCAATCCAGCTTCCTTAGGCAAGCCTCAGAAAGAACTGTCATTTTGGATACATTTTTATTACATGTTTAAGCGAAATGAGCCATGCCATGAGAAAAACAACATAGTGGCTTTGTGACCAGCATGGATCCAGACCAGCCTGAGCATCTGCGCAGTCTGGTCAGGATCCATGCTGTTCGCTTTCAACGCCTATTGGAATTAGACAAACCGTTAGCAAACAGCATGGATCCTGCGCAGGCTGGTCTGGATCCATGATTGTCGCAATTGCACTATGTTGGTTTTCTCATGGCGCGGCTCAAATATTATCTGTGCCACTGGTACTTATCCCAAGCAAGAACCCACCCTAAGGCCGTGATAAGATTACTGCCTTTTCTTAGTATTATTGTTATACAGCACACAAATATCGGCCATCACTTATAACAGAGCTATACAGACATGTACATGTACTTAAATAACTACCTGAACCACTGTAATAAAACTGACCGGTCACTTATACATGTATACCTATTCACACATGTAATGCATCAATAACTTTACATTACGAACAGTGTATAGATAAATCAAGTACAGGTTGTTTACAAAAATATCGTTCTCTTTTTTTATTTATTTATAGGATTTTAATCTTAAAATGTTATTTTTTCCTTAAATAATGGAAATTATTTTAGAATTAAAATAATTTGATTTATTTTTTCTCAAGCTATCGTTTGTTAAATTGTCGTCTGCTATTATATCATGTCAAATTGTCGTCTGCAATCTATAGATAAAGTACCATCGATATTGTTACACTTGGTTGCTCATGATTGGTTCCTATTCATGCTAAATTGGTACCCAGCTCAACATACTATATAAGCAAAAATCTCGTGCAGTTCTCTCACATTTGACTAGCTACACCGTCGTACTAACGTCAGAATTATTTAGAATTATTTGGCAAAACATTCCAACACGTCTGCAAATTTACTTGCAATGCCACGTGGTCGAAGGCAGGAACCGATGCGTCGGAGGGCTCTTCGTAACAGAGATGCCCAGCGTAATGAAGGGCAAGACAATGGCAACCAACAGGAACAGGCAGGAGAGAGGGTTTTACGACCGAGACAGGTCCAGAGAGACGTAGCTGAGCAGATTGACGACCGGCATGACGGCGACCCCGCAGCAGACCGAGGGCGCGGTCAGAAACGTCGTGCAGACGCCCTGGAGGAGAACGTGGTAGACGATAGAGTCCAACAATCTTCTGCAGGTAGGTCAAGTAACAGTATCATTGATTTTGAGCAGATTATTTGGGATTCAAACATAGTTCCTCAAAATGGGGACTGTAATAGTTTTTTAGGGCATACCGACAATTTTCGAATGGGGTGTGGCGACGCGAATACACTAGCTACGCACGCGCCAGCAAGCATTCCTTTTCATGATAATATTTCAGCGCACAATTCAGTAAATTCGCTAGGTGACATTTCTATACAAGCTTTGCGCTTGGCAGATGACGATTTGGCAGCTCACGTGCCAGCTTCTCTCAAACAAAAGATTTGCAAGGGCGAGTATGTAAATTTACGTCAAGCTATCACCCCAGCCCCTTGGTCAAAAATAAATAATGATCTATGGTGGCGTTGCATGCAGGTAAAGCCAGTCTCCAATAATCAAACTAACCCTGTTAGATTCACGTGCAATGATTTCAATTCTGGTAATTGTAGGTGGCCCAACTGCAGATTTGCCCACGTATGTGCAAGGTGTTATGCTCCTCATCCAGAGGTTGCTTGTACCTATATCAATACGTCGGTCAAGACTTTAGGTAGTCAAACGCCCTCATTTCGAGCTCCCTTTCGAGGTAGAGGGTCACAGTCACTCTTCAAGTCACGTGGTCGAGCCAAGAACCAGTTTAGGAAATGAATCGATAGCTTCATGTCAGCTTCAGAATAAAAATCTTTTCACTTTAGCAAAATCACCTGTGAAAATCTCAGCACTGAAACGCTACTAAATTTATACGATAAAAAAGAGGCAGATTTTCTATTAGACGGGTTTACTTACGGATTTCCCATTCAATATATGGGGCCACGAGAACCGCGCGACTCAAAAAATTTACGTTCCACAGAGTTCAACCCAGAATTAATTAGTACACAAATTAAAAAAGAAATTGATGCTGGCCGGGTTGCCGGTCCTTTCAAAGAACGACCACTACCAAATTTAATGGTTTCACCAATAGGTTTAGTACCCAAAAAGACTCCAGGTGAATATAGAATGATTCATCATTTATCTTACCCCCCTGGTAATTCGGTGAATGATTTTATTGATCCAGCCATTTGTTCGGTTAAGTACACAAGTTTCGATGAAGCAGTTAAACTGATTCAACAATTAGGGCGCAATTGTAAGTTATTTAAAACAGATATCAAAAGTGCTTATCGTTTAATTCCGATCAGACCTTCAGATTTCGAATTACTGGGTTTTTGCTTTAAGGAAAAATTTTATTTTGACAAGGCGCTGCCATTTGGTGCTTCAATCAGTTGCATAACATTTAAAAGATTTGCCAGGTTCTTGGAGTTTTGCATAAAATCAAAATTGAACACTGCTAAATTAATACACTACCTTGATGATTATTTAGGAGGAGACAAAACGACCGAGTCTTGTACCCATGCTTTAAAGATAGTTCAAGATACCATGTCTGAGTTGGGTGTTCCCTTGGCAACTGAAAAGACTGAAGGTCCGACGGAAGTTTTGGTGTTTTTAGGCCTAGAGTTAGATTCGAACCAGATGGTTGTAAGAATTCCTATTACGAAAATACAGGAGGTAGTTCAGAAAATTAAGGACATTTTAGCGCAGCCTAAATCAACTTTAAAGAAAGTACAGTCTTTGATTGGTTCTTTGAATTTCTGCTGTCGAGCCATTATAGCTGGTCGACCATTCATTCGCCGTCTGATAAACTCAATTTGTGGTCTGACGAAACCATATCATCATGTAAGAATTAAGGAAGAGATTCGTCTCGACTTAGCAATGTGGTTATATTTTTACAGAATCATAATGGCATTTCAGTTTTTCACGACAGATTTTGGGTTTCAAATGAAGATGTACAGTTATTTTCTGATAGTGCCGGGGGCACAAATTTAGGTTTTGGTATTTATTTCCAACGTCATTGGTGCCAAGCGAAATGGCCCGATTCATGGCATAAGCGTGGTTTTACGGCAGACATTACATTCCTGGAATTGTTTCCAGTTTTAGAAGCAGTATTCATTTGGGGATCAGAGTTAGTTAACAAAAAATAAGGTTCAGCTGCGATAATATGGCAGTTGTAAGTATTTTGAATAAGTTGTCATCGAAATCTGAATCAGTCATGCGTCTCGTTAGGCTCTTAACTCTTCACTGTATGAAGCTGAATATTCTTATTAAGGCTGAACATGTTCCAGGTCGCCACAATGACATTTATGACGCATTATCTTGATTTCAGTCAGCCAGATTCAGAGAACTAGCTCCAGATGCAGATCCACAATCTCAACAGGTCCTGGAATTTCTGTGGAGCGTCTTCGATCTAGAGCTCGAAGTCTGTTACAGTCCGGAATAGCACCTAATACGTCAGCTACGTATAATACTGCTATTAAAGTATTTGAAAAATTCCAATTCACTTACCATTTACCTTTACAATGGCCGATACCAATCCAACACATCATTTTGTTTATTGCATGTTGTTTTGAGAAGGGTCAATCTTCTAAGACGATTTCAACTTATATTGCAGGCTTAAATTATTTTCACAAATTGCACGGGTTTTTTGACTTACACAAGGTTTTTATCATAAATAAACTGTTAGAAGGTTGTCGAAGAAATCGTGTTACACGAGACAATCGGGCCCCATTGACCAAATCATTATTAAAGATTATATGCGGTTGCTTACCTCGTACATGCTACAATGATTATGAGGCAAAACTATTTTGTAGTTTGTTTACTGTAGCATACTTCGGTTTGTTTCGGGTAAGCGAATTAGTAGCCCCTTCGACTTCACAAATTCAGAGAGTTGTTAAAGTCGCAGACATGTCCATTATAGATAACAAATATGTACTTATCAAACTTCATTATTTCAAAACTAATCAGGCTGGAAATCAGGTTACATTAAAAATTCCTACGGACGAGGATATGATTTGTCCAGTCCGTGCATTATCTCAATATATAGCGAAAAAAGACCAAAATTTCAGGGCCCTTTATTTATTCATCATAATGGGACACCTGTGACAAGATCTCAGTTTTCTACGGTTTTAGCCAAATGTTTGAATAACGCTCGAATATTCAATAACACCAGTTATAAAACCCATAGCTTTCGAATTGGTAGAGCCACAGATTTAGCAATGCAAGGCCTATCGTCAGAAGCAATAATGAAACTGGGTAGATGGTCGTCTGGTTGTTTCAAATTATATATCCGTAACTAATAGTGTTGTGACTTTAGGCTTATATGCTTGGTGAGACCCAAGTCATATGTCAGTATTCAACATACAAATTAAGATGTAATCACTTATACATTCTCGTATAATTTTTATTTAGACATATGGGTCCTTGGAGACTCGATCCCATATTGGGCTGGAGTGCAGGCAAAAGAAACGAACAAACTGAATCTACGCTTGCCGGATTTGTCCATTGACTGGCTGGGGGTGCGAGGCTTGCATTGGCGGAATTTCAGACAGCAATTTGAGGCTAAGGTGCTTTTTTCTTCCCATCCATCAATTATATTTTTACACCTAGGTGGGAACGATTTAACAGACTCCACAGTTGTTCAACTTAAAAGAACAATGGAAACTGAAATAGAATATTTGCGTGACGCCTTTCCAGATTCTATTCTAGTCTGGATAGACATTCTTCAGAGGCAAGTCTGGAGAGGGGCCTTAAAGGGGTATGAAGTAATTGAACAAAAGCGCATTCGTATAAACAGGGCAGGCCGCAAATTGGTTCGATCTAGTGGTAGATATGATATTATTCAGCCCGATATTGATGCCGAAACTCCATTTTTTCGGCCAGATGGGGTTCATCTGAATGAAGTAGGACTAGAGTTTTACTTGGATTATATTAGGGATTCAATTTTAAAGAATATCTCTGAAAATCGCTAGAATTTTGGCGGATAAATTATAAATTTATTGTGGCGGTATAATTCTGTCGGCCGTGGGGTGAACGGATGCGGTGTCTGTGTGTTTGCGTTCAAGTTATGTATCTTGGGTGTCACATGTTTACCAGTTTGTGTTAACTGGTTAGTAAAAGGTTTTGCCCTAGTACTTGGCGATTCCTACCTAGTATTGCATGTGTTGCGTTGTTTGGCCTGGCTTTCAGGGGTGTCAGTTTGCCTTGCCTTGCCTTGCCTTACATTGACTTGTGTTGCGATTTCGCTCATTATACGGTGATACCCCAAATGAATGGAATATGTGGCTCGAGGTTCAATGGACATTGTTGCGTATTTGCGTTTGAGTGACACCCGTTGCAAAAGTACAAAGTGTACAAAGTGTCTTGCGTTGTCTTACCATGCGTGCTGTTGTATTGCATTGCCTCACTCTACATTGCTCGGGTTGTGCATTTGACCCACATTCCGGTGAGACCCGGGCTGGGTTGGATTCACGATTCGAGATTCGATGGATTGTGTGGTTGCGTGGTTACAGTTAGTGATGTTTGCAAGCCTTGGGTTGGAGCGTCTGTTCTCCTCTCGGTCGATGGAAATTTTATCCCACTTAGACTCTACACGGTGAGACCCTTGTTGAGTCACGAGCGGCCGATCAACTTCCATTATTATTAACAGACTTTAATTAATCCAAGTTGATTACATGATTATATATGAATGTGGAACTTTTATTACAAGTATCAGTATATATTGATGTTAATAAAAAGAGTACTGTACGAGATAGTTGGTCTTATTTTGAGTAATAAAATAAACAGATTTTGTCACTTTTTTCGACTGGAATTCATATATTTGAAACTTCCGTAAAGTGATGACATTATATTTTTACGGAAATTAAATATTTTATTTTTTCAAGAAAATATAACCTTGCCCAGATAAAATAAGAAAAACATTTTGATAGGAACAGATACAAATCAGTTTCTGCTGTAAAAAATAACTAATACGTTGGTTATCATTGACTCGAAATGATTTGGGTATTGTTTAAATACTTAATGAGAAATTTGCATTTAAAATGTAGGCTAGAAGCATATGATAGTGTCCGAAGTCCTTGTTGACGCACAAAAATAGCAAATTCTGGCCCTTTAAGGGGCAATAACTCTAGAACCCATGATGGGATCTGGCCAGTTTTTGAAAGGAACTCAGATATCATGCCAATACAAGTTTTGTACAAGTCTGATCAAAATTGCTTGCAAAATGTTGTCTCTATCTTGTTCACAAGAAATTGTGGACGGAGGACGGACGGACGGACGATGGACGAAGGGCGATCACAAAAGCTCACCCTGTCACTATGTGACAGGTGAGCTAAAAAGTTTAACCTTCAACAATGCAAATTTAACTTATGCATCCAAAGTAAATTGTGTCATTGAAGAGAAAAAGCACTTTTGACAGATACCAGTTGTTCCTGCACAGAAACAAATTCTCATTTAAACCACTTAGTGAAAGAACCAAGGGCTGTTCCAAAAGTTTGTAATAGAGGTGGGACAGCTTTTGTTTTCAGCATTAAACTGCCAGCCTCAGCTTCAAATCCTCTATCTCTAAGCTGATTGGCTAATCCTATCACAGACAGGTGATTACATGACCCAATCTCTGGATCCTGATTGGTCAGAACATACTGCACAATGATTGGATAATGTGTTGTTGATACCAGATCAGGTACAAGATGGTGCTTCAGAATAAGATTTATAAGATCTGCATCCTCATTTATCTGAAAAAATATACTTGTTATATGAAACATGAGAATATTTCAAACCAAAAACTCTAAAAAGGCTATTACAAAAACATTTAATTTTGTGGATGTTTTTGTCAACATGACTATTTTGATCTGTGGATTTCCTATCTTGAGGATATGAAAATAGGAAATTTGCTTTTTTTTCATTGAGACTTAGTGCTCTGTGCTTCCGAGAAATATACCCTTGCCTATTATCTTTTTTTCAGTATATATGTGATCAGGTTTAAAGTCTTCAGTAATATAAACCATGGTGTCTACTTGCTATGTGCTGACATGTTCTAGCACTATCCTCTAAACGATGAGCACCAAGCGAGAGCTACTAGTCATTGACCATTTTTCACATCTTTGGTATGACGTGGCCAGGGAGTGAACCCATCACCTCATGCACTCTGAGTGTCCACCGAGATTTAATTTAGTTGATTACTCGACCTTTGAAATTAATGACTTCACATCTTTAGGCCAATTAGAGAGCTTTGGACTTCCAACACTGAGCCCAGGAGTGTTATACACTATATTGAGTCGGAATATTATTGACAATACACTTTCTACATGAATTAATATTTCTGGATAATTAGACATTTAATAAATTAAGTATTAACCTACTGGTGATTAATAAGTTTTTATTAATTTCAAAGAAAGTGAGCCTGGCATCCTGTACAGATGATTGTATTTCTCACCTGTGGTAGTCGTGACAACAGATCCATTGCACTAGAAAACAGTTCCCTTTGTTCAGTGATAAGAGAAAATTTGACAGCCTCTATACTGTAGCCATGTTGAACCATTTCTTTGTACACTGTCTCAATATTCTGAAAACACAACTAAACTATATTCACAGCCATTATTCAGTAAAGTTAAAAGTCAATTTATTTCACAGGGCTAGAAAAATGTGCAGTACGTTTCAACTAAGCTTCTGTAAACACTGTCCTGTTGCTCTACCAACTGAGGAACTATTTTATTATAAACCTATGTTTATCAATCTGTTTTTAAATGTATACTAGGCTCAAATTTCAGATCTGAAAACATGAACAATTACTTCATACCAGTATATTTTTGTTAACATAAAATTACACAAGGAACTACTTTTGAATACTATCTTCCAGTGTCTTTGACAGAGAACAAACAATGTGGATGTGAATAAATTATGCCATGAAATTAGGCATTTTCAACCATCAAAACAGTTGATTTCGCTTTTGGTTGAAGACAGTACAGTAAAACACTGCTCACATAAGCACTGATGGCTCGAGAATCAGGGCCGACTTGAACAATACATATGTTCCTAGGATGTTTTCCTTAAATCTGCTATGCTTGGATCACCCTACAACTCGAATAAATAAGCATTCTGCTAAGCCTCTTTCGACTTTGAGCAGTCAATGTTTTAGTATATTACAAACCATCTGACCTGAAAAAAAACATCTGAATCATCTCATAACAGATACTAGAAGAAGAGGGAAGTATTGTCTTAAGTCAGAAGTCAGAACAGAAAATACCTGAAATGAAAGACTGGTTTCTGTTGTTTTCACTGTGTCTAAGACTAGCAATACGTTGTAGTGACAACCACTGACTACCATTGACTTAAACAGACTGCTCCAAGGCTTTTCTATGTCGCTGTAACAGAAACAGTTACAGATATATACTATAGCTCTTTCCTGTAAGCATCGTAAACACCTAATATGAATCTAAGATAATTTTATTATGATAAAATTGTAAATATTTTTACAGTACTGATGGATAAAATATAATCAGTCACTACATGTATATCTATAGAAGAAAAGACAGAATCAAAACTTACCTCAACTTGGAAAAAGATGGCCACAATTTTAGAAGACGACAAAGTGCTGAAAACTGAGATTTTCCATTGTTATCTCCCTGTAATGTGTTACTCTTCTGGAGTAAGTTAAGAAATAACTTGTGTCTTGACTCAGTAGAACCTATCTCAGCTTCGGTGACCTACAAAATAACCAGCCTATCAGTAATACCTTAAATATGAAACTGTTTTGAAATCACGCCAGTTGCAAGGCACGTTTTTCAGATCTATTTTTTTGTGCTTACTAGCAATTATACCATCATATTACTTGAACTACATCA